>NC_057807.1:667208106-667508106 GCF_018294505.1 Triticum aestivum | reverse complement strand
GACTTCCGTGTCCTTCGCTGTGCCGCTGACGAGTGTTCGGCCTTCATCGTCGACTATTGACCCGCCCTCCCTTTTCTCTACACACCACGTCTCAGAGGACCAAGTGGGTGCTGTTAAGGAGGCTATACGTCAGGCGGGGATCATGATGGAGCAGGTGAAGGCGGTCCAGGAAGCCAGCCAAGAAGCCTATGATGCTAGCTCAGCTCTTCAGAACAACGTCCAGGTTAGTTGGTCACCGCTTTTTCTGTTAGGATATGCTATCTGAAGACTCTCTTTCCGAAGATCTTTGTATCTGTACACCCACTGGGTGTGTCGATTGAATTTTTGGATTGGTGGGGGCACGCCGAGTGCACCCACTGGGTGTAGTCCCCAAGACTATGGTTGACTGCTGGCAGTCGACTGTAGTCTTTGTATTTTGAGTTTCTTCACTCTAACTTCTTCACTCGGTCTGGTCGGACCATGTCGAATGGAATATTGGAACCAGTGGGGGCACGCTGAGTGCACCCACTGGGTGTGGTCCCCGAGACCATGGTCGACTGCTGGCAGTCGACTAAGGTCTGAAGAACCTGTTTTTTTAGAAGATCATGATGAGACCGTGGCCGACTACTGGCAGTTAGCTATGGTTTAGGATCATAACCTCTTTGTCCCTTTCGGTCGACTGATCGGACCAAGTCGGTAGAACCAGTGGGGGCACGCTAAGTGCACCCACTGGGTGTAGTCCCCGAGACTACTATTGAATATTTTGATTCGGCTGTAGTCTTAGAAATGTTACGATTTTTCTCTTAGTCACTCGGAAGCAACCTAACTTTGATGTCTGTCGACTGACCCTTCGTAGAAATCCTGCGAGCTTGTGGCTCGCTATACTGAATTGGAAAACAAACAGATCCAGCTCAACCTTGACTTGAAGCTTGCTCAGGAGAACTTTCAGAAGGCGAAAGACGAAGCAAAAGGTATGGCTGGTGAGAACTTGACGACTGTCTTTATCTTTCCGCCCATTCCTGATTCTGAGGCTCTGAAGAAGAAGGACCATGTCCTTGCCGAGGCGCAGAAGCCGGCTTTGGACAAAATGAAGCTTGCGGAAGAAAAACTGGCTTCAGTCAGTAAACTTGAAGAGGAGAACGCCAATCTGAAAGCTGCTCTCGATGCGGCCAACAAGGAGGTCAGTCGTCTGAAGAATGATGATATAGCTCTGAATGACAAGGCTAGTGAACTGGTGGGGAAGAAGAATGATCCGGAGGCTTATCTGGGAGGGCTCGCCAAGAAGTTATTCATCATGCTTGAGGGTAATCTCTCCTACTCGACTGACTTGTTATCATTGACTCATCGTAGATCTGTTGGTTTATCTTTGAATTGTGTTTACAGAATTCTGCCAAAACTTCGAGGAGGAGACCAGTCGAGTGGAGACAAGCTTGGACCCCATTAACTCTCCTGTGAAGGATGAAGCTTCTATGAACGTGCTCCGACTGGAGTCTCGTGTTGCTGGTGTGGTTGACTACCTTGCTCGACTGAAGGTTGCGGCGTCGCGAATCGACACGACACTCTGGCCAGGAGCGACGCTTCAAAATGACCTCGAGTCTCTAATGACTCGACTGAATGAAGTTCCAGGTCGAGTGCAAGAATGGAAGAAGTCTTCTGCCAGGTGCGGCACTGACGTTGCTCTGTCCCTGGTCCGTGTTCACTTCAAGGATGCGCGAGAGGAAAAGCTGGCGTCCATCAAAGTTGCCAATACCAAGAAGCACGACTTCCAATCTTTCATGGAGACCTTCATTGCTGCTGCCACTCAGATTGCTGACAGAATTGACTTGGACCAGTTTGTCGCGCCCTCTAGTCCTCCACCTGAGGAGTAAGAAAAACTTCTATGCTTCGCCTTAAATTTGCCTCGGAATGCCGAGTGGTTTTGTAACCGATAAACTTTTACAGGGTTGATGCCTGAGCACTTCTGAATCCGTAGGATGTTATCTGAACTTGGCTTATCATTGAATATGCTTGCATTTGCCTTCGAGCGAACTTTGTTCTTCACTCGGAATATACTTTAGTGCTTGAGATGCAGCTCTTAGGTGGAAAATCCAGTCGAACCGCACTTCATCGTTCTTGCAGGTAGGGATGGAGCACAGATTGCAGTCGACCTGCGTCCTTGCGGATCGGGATGGAGCACACGTTGTATTTGTGGCGCAGCTCCGAAGGAGAAGGTGGCAGTCGACCTTCACCTCGTCGTCCTTGTGGATCGGAATGGAGCGCACGTTGTATTTGTGGCGTAGCTCCAAAGGAGAAGGTAGCAGTCGACCTGCACCTCGTCGTACTTGCGGATCGGAATGGAGCGCACGTTGTATTTGTGGCACAGCTCCGAAGGAGGAGGTAGCAGTCGACCTGCACCTCGTCGTCCTTGCGGATCGGAATGGATTTCATACTAAGGCGAGTACTTGGACTGCAGCTAAGCCCCCGAGTGGGAGGTTTGCTCTCTACTCGGTAGGATTTTTAAATACTTAGGCGAGTACTGGATTGCAGCTAAGCCCCCGAGTGGGAGGGTTGCCCTCCACTCGGTAGACTTTTTAAATACCTAGGCGAGTACTGGACTGCAGCTAAGCCCCTGAGTGGGAGGGTTGCCCTCCACTCGGTAGGATTTTTAGATACTTAGGTGAGTACTGGACTGCAGCTAAGCCCCCGAGTGGCAGGGTTGCCCTCCACTCGGTAGGATTTTCAAATACTTAGGCGAGTACTAGACTGCAGCTAAGCCCCCGAGTGGGAGGTTTGCTCTCCAGTCAGTAGGATTTTTAGATACTTAGGCGAGTACTGGACTGTAGCTAAGCTCCCGAGTGGGAGGTTTGCTCTCCACTCGGTAGGATTTTTAGATACTTAGGCGAGTACTGGACTGTAGCTAAGCCCCCGAGTGGGAGGGTTGCCCTCCACTCGGTAGGATTTTCAAATACTTAGGCGAGTACTGGGCTGCAGCTAAGCCCCCGAGTGGGAGGTTTGCTCTCCACTCGGTAGGATTTTTAGATACTTAGGCGAAACGGATTCGCAGCTAAGCCCCCGAGTGAGAGGCTTGCTCATCACTCGGTAGGATTTTTAGATACTTAGGCAAGTACTGGACTGCAGCTAAGCCCCCGAGTGGGAGGGTTTCCCTCCACTCGGTAGGATTTTTAGATACTTAGGCGAAACGGATTCGCAGCTAAGCCCCCGAGTGAGAGGCTTCCTTGTCACTCGGTAGGATGTTTTTTACAAACTTAGGAAAAACGGATTCGCAGCCAAGTCACCCGCTGGGGGATTTCTCACGTAAACAAAAGCAACAACAATCACTGGGAAAATTATAACACTCTTGTCTTTGATAAACAAACTACAGAGGTACTTTTTATTACATCTCATCCGAGTGAGTACTTAAGTATGAAAGGGGCGGAGCAGCTCCGCATTCCAAGCTCGTGGCTCATCAATCTGGCGATCGACATTGTAAAGACGGTACGCTCCATTGTGGAGAACTTTGGTGACGATGAAGGGGCCTTCCCAAGTAGGAGCGAGCTTGTGTGGTTTCTATTGATCCACTCAGAGGACCAAGTCTCCTTATTGGAAGGCTCGACTCTTCATGTTTCTAGCATGGAACCGACGCAAGTCCTGCTGATAGATAGTCGATCGGATCATGGCCATCTCTCTTTCTTATTCTAGAAGGTCGACTGCGTCCTGCCGGGCTTGTTCTGCTTCATCTTCAGAGTAGAGCTCGACTCGGGGTGCATTGTGAAGCAGGTCACTAGGCAGAACTGCTTGAGCTCCATAGACCAGAAAGAATGGAGTTCGCCCAGTTGACCGATTAGGAGTGGTCCTCAATCCCCAAAGAACTGATGGAAGTTCGTCGACCCACGCGCCTGCTGCGTGCTTGAGGTCACGCATCAACCGGGGTTTCAATCCTTTGAGAATTAGGCCGTTTGCTCTTTCTGCTTGTCCATTCGACTGGGGGCGAGCGACGGAAGCGTAATCGACTCACGTGCCTTGAGAAGCGCAAAAGGCTCTGAATTTGTTGGAATCGTAGTTTGACGCATTATCAGTGATGATGCTATGCAGAACTCCATACCTGAATACCAACTCTCTGATGAAGCTGATAGCAGTGCAGGCATCAAGATTCTTGATAGGCTTAGCTTCAATCCACTCAGTGAACTTGTCGACTGCCACCAGTACATGGGTGAAGCCGCTCCTGCCAGTTCTCCGTGGTCCAACCATATCCAATCCCCAAACAGCGAAGGGCCAGACGAGTGGAATGGTCTTCAAGGCTGAGGCGGGTTTGTGTGACATACTGGAATAGAACTGACATCCTTCACACTTGTCGACTATCTCTTTCGCCATTTCATTTGCACTTGGCCAGTAAAACACTGCTCGGTATGCTTTAGCCACAATGGTCCGAGAGGACGCATGATGACCACAGGTCTCTAAGTGGATATCGTTAAGAATTATCTGACCTTCTTCTGGTGTTATACATTTCTGACTGACTCGAGTCGTGCTTTCTTTGTACAACTGTCCCTTTATCACAGTAAAGGCCTTGGATCGATGGACGATCTGTCGAGCCTCTTCTTCATTCTCTAGGAGCTCTTTCCTTAGGATATACGCGATGTACGGCATTGTCCAGTCGTGAGTGATGATCAAAGCTTCCATGATCAGGTCGACCATAGCTGGAACCTCAACTTCAGTTGAATCTGTGGCACTTTTTGGCTGCGGGGCTTCTTCGGTGAAAGGATCCTCTTGAACTGATGGTGTGTGGATGTGTTCCAAAAACACATTACTGGGAATGACTTCTCTCTTGGAACCTATTTTTGCCAAATCATCAGCTGCTTGATTTTTCAGTCGGGGTATATGATGAAGCTCTAACCCCTCAAATTTCTTTTCTAGCTTTCTCACTGCATTGCAGTAACCAGTCATGGCCGGACTTCTGACGTCCCACTCCTTCATCACTTGATTCACCACCAAATCTGAGTCGCCATAGACCATGAGGCGACGGACCCGGGTGAAATGGCCATACGCAACCCATACAAAAGTGCTTCGTATTCTGCTTCGTTATTGGAGGAATCAAAGTGAATCTGGAGCACATATCTGAGCTTATCTCCTCGGGGGAAACCAACACTACCCCAGCACCGGAACCATTCAGCATCTTAGAACCATCAAAGAACATGGTCCAGTGCTCCGAGTGAACTTGAGTCGGCAGTTGCTGTTCAATCCACTCGGCGATGAAATCTGCTATTGCTTGGGACTTGATGGCTTTCTTTGCCTCAAACTTGATATCAAGGGGAAGGAGTTCAATCGCCCATTTTGCCACTCGACCAGTTGCATCTCTGTTGTGCAGAATCTCTGACAATGGAGCGTCGCTGACGACTGTAATGGAATGGTCAGAGAAGTAATGAGCAACCTTCTTCGTGGTCATATAAATCCCATATACAAGCTTCTGATAATGAGGGTATCTTTGCTTTGATGGGGTCAAAACTTCAGAAACATAATATACTGGGCGCTGAACTTTAAAGGCTTTTCCTTCTTCTTCCCGCTCGACCGTAAGTACTGTACTGACGACTTGTCCCGTGGCTGCAATGTAAAGCAGCAAAGGCTCTTTGCTGATTGGGGCAGCAAGCACCGGCTGGGTGGAGAGCAGGGCTTTTAGCTCTGCAAACGCTGCATCAGCTTCAGGAGTCCACTCGAACTTGTCTGACTTCTTCATCAGTCGGTAAAGAGGCAATGCCTTTTCACCGAGACGAGAGATGAATCGACTTAAAGCGGCCAAGCAACCAGTAAGCTTCTGGACATCGTGCACACGCACAGGACGTTTCATTCGGAGTATAGTACCAACTTTTTCTGGATTGGCGTCGATTCCTCGTTCGGAAACGAGAAAACCGAGTAACTTTCCGCCAGGAACTCCGAATGTGCACTTTGATGGATTAACCTTGATATCATACCTCCTGAGGTTGGCAAATGTCTCAGCAAGGTCAGTCAGCAGGTCGGAACCTTTCCGTGACTTGACCACAATATCATCCATGTATGCTTCCACATTCCGACTGATTTGAGTGAGCAAACACTTCTTAATCATCCTCATGAACGTGGCTCCGGCATTCTTGAGGCCGAATGGCATGGTGACATAACAGAAGCACCCGAATGGAGTGATGAAAGCTGTTTTGATCTCATCGGGTCCATACAGATGGATCTGATGGTAACCGGAATAAGCGTCTAAAAAAGACAGAAACTCACATCCCGCAGTCGAGTCGACTATTTGGTCGATGCGGGGGAGAGGAAAATGATCTTTCGGGCAGGCCCGATTGATATGTTTGAAGTCAATGCACATGCGAAGTGACTTGTCCTTCTTGGGGACCATGACAACATTGGCGAGCCACTCGGAGTGGTAAATCTCTTGGATAAACTCCGCCACTAAGAGTCGAGCCACCTCCTCGCCAATGGCCTTTCTCTTCTGCATGGCGGACCGTCGAATATGTTCTTTGATAGGTTTTACTTTTGAGTCGACTCGTAGACGGTGCTCGGCCAGCCCCTGGGAACACCCGGCATGTCAGAAGGCTTCCATGCGAAGATGTCCCAGTTCTCATGGAGGAACTGGATGAGCGCTTCTCCTATTTGGAGTCGAGTGTTGTAGAGATATGAGTCGGAGCAGCACTGGGGTCGGTCGGGTGAATGTGAATCGGTTTTGTCTCACTGGACGACTGAAATGCTGATTCCGTAGCAGGCTTCTTGGCTCGCAACAGATCACTCAGGTCTGCAGTTTTCTGGTATTCCTGCAGCTCTACCACTGCCATCTGAGCATCGGCGATCTTTGAGCCTTTCTGAAAGCACTCTTCCGCCTTCTTCCGATTGCCAGTAATAGTGATCACACCTTTGGGACCAGGCATCTTCAATTTGAGGTACACATAACATGGTCGAGCCATGAAACGTGCATAAGCTGGCCTGCCCAAAATAGCGTGATAAGCACTCTGGAAATCCACAACTTCAAACGTCAACTTTTCTTTGCGGTAATTCTTGGAATCACTAAAAACCACATCAAGAGCAATTTGGCCGAGTGACTCAGCCTTATTTCCCGGAATGACTCCATGGAAACTCATGTTGCTGGTACTGAGTCTGGACATCGGAATGCCCATCCCTTTCAACGTCTCTGCATATAGTATATTCAGGCCACTGCCACCATCCATCAAAACTTTAGTCAGTCGAGTGCCTTCGACGACTGGGTCGACCACCAAAGCTTGCCTCCCAGGGGTGGCTATGTGTGTCGGATGATCGGACTGGTCGAATGTGATGGCAGTCTGAGACCATTTCAGATAACTGGGTGTCGCCAGAGCAACCATATTCACTTCTCGGTTGATAACTTTCAATCAACTTTTGCTTTCAACATCAACACAAATCATCAGGGTGGAATTGACCTGGGGATATCCATCATCACTGTCTTCTTTGTCCTCAACTTTGTCCGACTCCTTTTCCTTATCTTTGGGTTGTTTCCCCTGGAATTGCTGGATCAAGAGCCGACACTGTCGAGTGGTATGTTTCGGGTAAATGAGTTTACCCTCCTCATCTTTCTTCGTGTGGATGTGGCACGGCAAATCCAACACGTCATTCCCTTCGATGTCCTTCACCTTCTTAGGGTTCCAAGACCCTTTGGGCTTCCCTTTAAACTTTCCTTGAGTCACGGCCAAGGCTTCTCCAGGAGCAGCTGGCTCGGCTTTCCGCTTCTGCTTCCGACTGGAGTTCCCTCCTCCGGTTTCGTGGGCGACTGACTTGTGCTTGCCACTCCGGAGCCGATCCTCTTCTTCACCATTGGCATACTTGGTGGCAATCTCCATCATTCGACTCAGAGACATGTCTCCGGTTCGACCGAATTTTAGGTTTAGCTCTCTGTACTTAACGCCTTCCTTGAAGGCACAGACTGCCTGGTGATCAGATACATTCTCTACCGTGTGATGCAACGTGATCCATCTCTGGATGTAATCCCTCAAAGTTTCATTCGACTTCTGCACACAAGATTGCAGCTCTGTCAACCCTGTTGGTCGCTTGCAAGTTCCTTCAAATGTTCTGACAAACACTCGAGCAAGATCTTCCCAAGTGTAAATGCTGCTGGGTGCTAACTGATTCAACCATGCTCTGGCCGAGCCCTCCAACATAAGAGGCAGGTGTTTCATGGCCACTTCATCATTGCCGCCGCCAATCTGAACAGCCACTCGGTAGTCTTCAAGCCAAGTATCAGGCTTGGACTCACCAGTGAACTTACTGACTCCAGTCGCCAACCTGAAGTTGGGAGGAGTCACCACGGCCCTGATGGCTCTGCTGAAGCACTCTGGTCCTGAGACGTGTACTTTGCTGCTGGTGGGTACATCTCTGTCATGACCTTCTCGGTGAGTTCTGTTCCTATCAACCAAACCTTGAACGAGAATGGATCTTGCATCAAAGCCTGGTTCCCTGGGGTCGACTGGAATCCTTCGCCCAACACTGTGATGGCGTCTGTCATCTTGTTGTCGAGGCGCGTACGATCCACTCCTTGGAGGAGGGGTGGGCACTCGACGTCGATCATCACGATCGAGTCGGTGATCATACTGCTCACGGTTCTTGTACTGATCACGCTGGTCTCCATGTCCCTCATGCCTTGGGGGCGATCTTGGGCTATGGGCCGACTAGACTGTATTTGCAGCGACGGATCTGCTGTGGATCCTATTCCACGACTGTGACATAGCTGAATTTTGATCTCCTGCCGCCCAGAGTAATGCTCTGATCTATAACAAGCCTCTGCCAGCCTCTGACTGGGAAGGCTTAATCGACTCTGCTATACGGGCTGCAGCTGCTAAATTCTGAATCGGAGTTCGATATACCTGAGTCGGTGGTGGAAAGAGTTGACATCGACTGGATTCTGGAACCCGTTGTCGCGCACGCTCGTCGAGTGCTCGCTGGAGTTTCTCCAGTCGAGTGCGCTCAGCCAAGTTGGCCAAGCGCGCGTCCTCTAAGGCACGAGCCTCGGGGGTTTCTCCAACGATAGGAGTGTGCAGCGCATCCATGTTCCGGCGGCGAAGTTCTTCCCTCTTCAGCGAAGTGAGGGGCTCGAGGAGATACTCTTCATGGGCATGAGACGGATCGCCTCCGCCGTCGCCTCCGTCGGTGCGGGGAAAACCGGGAGGACTGCGTGGTCCATCGACCGTCAGAACCTCCGCCGCTGGATCACTGCTGTCGCACTCGGATGTAGTCTCTGCGGAGCCAGTCGACAGGTCGAATAGGCCGTAGAGAGATTCGTTGGGCTCGATCGCCGCGACTTGGGGGGTGGCCGACTGGCGAGCCACCGCGTGCCTCACCCACTTCTGAAGCCTCAACCGACCAAAGCGCTTGCGCCGGCGGGAAACAGGGAGGGAGGACGACACAAGAGCCGATTGATACTGGGTCGACGGTTGCCGCAGGAGGACGCCGCGGACGCACGCGCGGCGAAACTGCGTCGCCCCGCGGACAGGGAGCGCGTCGATGTCGAGCGGAGCCTCCTGAAGCCAAGCGGAGTCGTCGGCGATGAACGTGAGCGCGCCGAGACAGATCTCGCGGCCCTTAAGCAAAACTCCACCTGAAACCATGATGAAAGAGATCAGAAAATCGCAACTTCTCCAATAAGTTGCTAAGACGCCTGCCCCATGGTGGGCGCCAACTGTCATGGTTCTAAGTCCGACAGTAGTGTAGGGGGGTAGGAATGGAGAGGCAAGATCCTAGCTATGGAGTAGTTGTATATGCAAGAGGTTTACGAGTTCATTCCCTTCTCGGAGGAAGTAACAGCCCTACGTCTCGGAGCCCAGAGGCGGTCAACTGGATTATGTGTGTATGAGTTACAGGGGTGCGAACCCCTTACACTGAGGAGGGGGTGGCTTATATAGAGTTCGCCAGACCCCTCCGGCCCTCAGTTATGTAGGGTTTAAGGTACATTAAGGTCAAGCGATACTGGTAACGCCACAAATAAAGTGCTATGATGACCATAAAAGCTACTTAATGACCGACCGTTTGTGTGCAGAGTGAGTTTAGATCTCCTGGCTGTCGAGTGGTTGGCTTCATGGTTGAGTGTCTTCGAATCCGTCGAGTGGAACACTTCTGAGTCGATTGAAAGGTGGTTTCTTCTAGAGATGTCCTTGCGGAGGGTAGTTTGGACTGGTCCATGACCCTACCCTAGGTACATAGCTTCATCAACCTCGACACCGACGACAATATCGTGGAGGCCGTTCACAATTCCAAGCCACTGATGCCTCCTCACGAGCTCTATTCACGCCTCCTCTTCATCGAGCAGCGCGTCGAGGCTCGCCGCTCATCCGCCACCATTGCCGCACAGCCGACGACCTCCTGGGCCTCTCACGGCCAGCGCCCGGCTGCCTCCCCGTCGGCTGGCAAGGCCGCCCCGCCCCCTGCATCGACCTCGGGTGGTGTGTCAGCTGTGTGGACGTGAAAGACACGTCGCCTCCAAGTGTCACCGTCGTTTTCAGAGGAGCTTCCTTGGCATCAGCAACGACGGCAAGGGCAACGAGTGCCACTTTGCCATGGCTGACTTTGCCCCCCGTCGCCGCCAAGGGCAAGGACCCACATGTCGAGCAGGGGTACACGCTATCCTACCCTGTTGATCCGGCATGGTACATGGACACCGGTGCGACGGATCACATGATGAACGAGCTCAACAAGCTCTCCACCTACCAGCCCTACTACGTGCACGACCAGGTTCACACCGCCAATGGCGTATGTACGCCCATCTCTCACATTGGCCAAGCATCTCTTTTAACTAGTCATCCCTCTAGGCAGCTCCATCTTCGTAATATTTTGCAGGTACCCCCACTAGTAGAAAAAGGGCCTACAATCCCGGTTGGTGAGGGCCTTTAGTCCCGGTTCATGAACCAGGACTAAAGGGTCGGTACTAATGCCCTGACCCTTTAGTCCCGGTTCAATCCAGAACCGGGACAGATGGGCCTCCACGTGGCCTGTCCGCTGAGCCCAGGCAGGAGGGCCTTTGGTCCCGGTTGGTGGCACCAACTGGGACCAATAGGCATCCACGCGTCAGCATTTCTGTGGCTGGGGTTTTTGTTTTTTTTGAAAGGGGGGGGGGGTTTGGGGGGTTTTGGGGGGTTAATTTAGGTGTTTCATATATTGTGCTATAGCTAGCTAATTAATAGAGAGAAGTGTCCTCTCTTTTGTCTGTGCTTGGTCGAGGCTACGTACCATACATACATATAGAGAGGACTAGCTAGACACGCTAGCTAGCTAGTAAGCAAACAGAAGATCGTCATGAACATATATGCATACAGAGAGAAGTGATATCGACCACCTCTCCTTCTCTGAGAGATTGGTCGAACAACAAGTTCTCGTATATCTATCCGACACTACCGGCTACATATATACAATAATTATCTTTTACAAATATATAATCTCCTAAAATACGAACGCGTGGTCCACATAGTATTCTCCGTCTTCAGCGATCACGTGGTCAAGAAAGAATGCCGCCAATTCCTCTTGAATTGCTCGCATGCGATCTGGTGCTAGGAGTTCATCCCGCATCCGAAACATCTAATTTTAAGAAGGGGGTCAATACATATATATATATATATATATATATATATATGAATGAATGAAACTCAACACAGATGATGGTAATAAAATAAAATTGTGAATATTGTTATTTACGCACTTCATATTGTTTGTCGGAGTAGCCCCGCTCACAGGTCGTGTGGCGGATGGACTCGCAAATGTAGTATCCACAGAAATCATTCCCTTGTTCCTGACACAACCACTTTACAAGAAATAGAGGTCAATCAAACTGATAATTAGCAAGCATGCTAAATGGTATTGATGAAACTAGCGCTTGAATCACTAGGAGATGCCTGGAATATGCTACTATATAGTACTTACTTTTGGGTGCCTAAATTGCAGCTTCTTCGGTAGTCCCGGAGCTTTTTTGGTGAATTTTCTCCAAGCCCTGCCATACAAAGAAAACAATTACTTGATATCAGAAATGAAAAAAGTTGCTGATATGGTGGATAATGATCGATTTAACCTACTTCTCGAGCATTTTAGTCATGTCCGCATACTCCTTGGGATCTTTTCGCTTGGAGTGACAGTTACTACTCCCTTCTCAAGCTTAATCTCTAGGAGAATATAGTGGTAGCTGCGCACACATGCATAACTCATCAATATTACATTACTATAACCTGGACTAATAAGGAAACCGAATATGCCACAAGACAATAACACTCACTTGAAGTTGTAAGGAAAGAGTATTATATCTTTGTGTTCATTTATTTCCAACGATCGTAGCAAGTTGGCCTCGGTTTCTTGGGCACGCTATTGAACCTCAGTTGCATCTATGAGATACGTGTTAATGAACCCAATATCTCCCACTTGTCTTTTCTTCAATTCGGCGATCTTCAATCTGCATAATATAGTGAGGATAATTATAAATACATGCAATGAAAGGGCTGAGTTATATGGAGAGACTTAATGACAGAAGTAGTACTACTTACAGACAGTAGGAAGTGACCGTTGCTTTATTGATGGCCAATTGATTGAAAAACTGATAGAACTCCTCAAATGGAATAGGCAACAGTTCAATTCCAAGGAGGTCATGCTCCTTTTTAACTCTCACATACAAAGTACTCCTCCCCTCAGACTCTTTGCAGGTTTTCATGTACCAATCATGCAATCTTCGCATCATCGTTGATAGAGAACTTTCATCTTTGACGAGAGGCTTCCCGTACTCGTATATTTGTATCTGCACCTCCAAGATATCATAATGTACATCGTCGGGCAGGTAATCTGTAGGATTGCCATAACCGGGCACCATCCTCGGATCGACGATGTCACTAGCAGGCACCTTGAGTGGGGGGCACGATTGCTTCGCTTGTTCGCCGAGCTGGGCAATTTGTTTCCCAGCTCGTCGTTCTTTCATCCTTTGATCACTTTTAGTACTTCCCTACCTCTCCGCTTCGGCAAATGCCTTTCCAATAATGCGCTCATAGTTGCCTTTCGGCGGAGACTTGGGTGGTTTTGTCAGGGCAGCCAGAGTGCGCTTCGCTTTCGCCGGATCTACCTTCTCCTCCGGAGGTGGATGTCTCTTTGCTTTCAACCCTTGAAACCAGTCATCCACTTCGGTCTGCGCGATCTTCGCATTTTCCTCCTCGCTCCTCTCGTACGGTAACTTCTCTGGAGTCTTCAGAGAAGGACCGAATCTGTATCTCCTCCCGCCTTTGGCTGTACTGCTAGACGCCGACAGAGTAGACGGAGAGGATGTCTTCTTTCCTTGCTTACGAGGCGGAGGAGAAGGACTACGACGCGTCGGAGCAGCCGGAGCGGCGGCGGGTCTCTTCCGCCCTTGCTGACGAGGCGGAGAAGGAGGAGGCTGGCTGCTCGGGCGCGCCGGTGCAGGCGGAGAAGGAGGCGGAGTGCCGCCACGCGCCGGAGAAGGAGCCGGCCGAGTGCCCTGATCGTCACTCGCCGGAGGAGGAGGCGGTGGAGGAGGCGGAGTGCCCTGACTTGCCGGAGGAGGAGGACGAGGCGGAGGCGTCCAGTTCATAAGGTTGATGAGATCCTTCCACCATAGGCATGGAGTCTTCAGAGCAGAACCCAGCCGATACTCCCCTTCACCGGTAGGGTGGTCAAGCCGGAGGTCCTCAAATCCCTCCATTATTTCATCGACCATCACCTTAGCATATCCTTCTGGAATCGGCCAGCAGTGAAAAGTTGAGTCGGGTTTAGTAGGATAAACAGAGCCAACAGCCGCCTTGACCTTCAAATTGCTCCATTGCGCCATAAGGTGGCAATTTTAAGCATCCGTGATAGCATCCACGGGATAGCTGGCAGGAGCCGTCAAGGCATGCTCTGGCTGAAGCAGCTTGGTGGAAGCCACGCTGCTTCTCCGCTGAGATGGCGGGGTAGCTTCGGGGGAAGCTTCGGCAGGTCGTTTGCTGCGATCTGCTTCTCGTTCCTCTAGCCCCATTACCCTTTCGTGCAGCGCCTGCAGTTGGCTCTACTCCAGTTTCTTCCTCCTCTCATGGGTTTTGTAACCCCCTGTGTCCGGAAATCCAGCCTTCCACGAAACGGAGCCTGGCGTGCCTCGTGTCCGTCCAGGGTGCTCAGGATTGCTGAGGGCCATTGTGAGCTCGTCCTTCTCCCTGTCTGGAACGAACGTCCCTTGCTGCGCTGCTTCGATATATTGCTGAAGCCTCTTGACTGGTATGTCCAATTGTTCGTCCGTCCAAATGCACTTCCCTGTTATAGGGTCCAAGGATTCGCCGGCCCCAAAGAACCAAGTCCGGCAACGTTCTGGCCAGTTCATTGTCTCTGGTTCGATCCCTTTATCAAGCAGATCATTCTCAGCCTTGGCCCACTTAGGCCGGGCTACGAGGTAGCCACCTGACCCCGTGCGATGGTGAAGCTTCTTCTTCTCAGAATTTCTCTTGTTTGTCGCCGACATCTTTTTACTCTTTTCCGATGTCTTGTGGGCCACAAATGCGGGCCAGTCATCTCTGATCTTCTCATATTTGCCCTTGAATTCTGGTGTCTCATTTTTTTCGACATACCTATTGAGGTCTTTCTTCCAATTCCTGAATAGGTCTGCCATCTTCTTCAGAGCAAAAGACTTGATTAATGGCTCTATAAATGGCTTCTCCGGATCATCCTCCGGCGGTAGGGTGAAATTTGACTTCAGCTCAGTCCAAAGATTCTTTTTCTGCATATCATTGACATAAGACACCTCATGGTCTTCGTTCTTAGGCTTATACCATTGCTGGATGCTGATCAGGATCTTGTCCCTAACCAAAACCCCGCACTGAGCAACAAATGCCTTCTTTGTCCGGTAGGATTCAATCGGTTGGCCGTCGTGCGCGATTTGTATGATCTCAAACTTTTCATCCGAGCTCAACTTTTTCTTCGGGCCTCGTCTCTTTACCGAAGTTGTGCTCGATCCAGAGGGCTAGAAAAAAGAACAAAGACGAGAGTTAATTAATATGTGTACATACCAAAACAATGAATGCATCAATTAGCTAGTCAGCACAGGCTTAACTAATATATATACCTGGCCGGACTCGGTTTGGTGATCATCAGAGCCGTCCTCACGGTCTACTTCTTCACCCTCTCCTTCTTGCACCGGCATTGGGTCATCGGAGCCATGTAAATCATAGCCAGCTGCTTCTTCACCCTCTCCTTCCAGACCATCGTTGTCGTTGAGAAACATCAACGAGGAGACGGCATCACTTCCTTGTGCGATTATGTCCCTCAACAACGCTTCTTGTGCTTCGTCTCGGGGGGTGTCCATAGTTTCTACAAATATTTACAACATGGCAATTATTATTCAAACATGACAGATATGGATATATTAGTGGCAAACGTAGAACTAGCTAGCTAATCACAATATGGAATCATATTAGTGGCCTTGACGCTGCTTCTCTAGGGTTTGGGGTGGCCTCGACAACGCTTCAAGGGTTAGGGGGTGGCCTCGAGAATGCTTCAAGGAGGGGGTAATATTGACCCCCCCCCCACGTGTTGAAGCTATCGGGAGGGGGTCGGTGTTGAACACTACATCTATGTCCCACAAGTGACGTGGGCATCGACGCCCGCGGTAGGGTAGAGGGTCGTGGATTGCCGAGCGGTCGAGGGTCAAGGGGTCGAGGATTGCCGAGGGGTCGGGAGGTTGCCTAGTGTCAAAGGATTCAACAAAACCATGTCTTCATCATTAGGCGAAAGTAACAGGTGCATGATGGTACGAAGCTCTCCAAAGTTATTTTGGAATGGAGTCCCAGATAGGATAATTCGCTTTTTGGTACAAAGTTCCGCAAGAACCTTCCGAATATCGTTATTTGAAAGGCCTTTGCTGAGATTCGTACAAAAAGGCAAATTATCCTATCCGGGACTCCATTCCAGAATAACTTTGGAGGACTTCATACCATCATGCCATGGTTACTTCCGGCTAATGATGAAGCCATGGATTTCTTCAATACTTTGACATTATAGGAACCCTCGACCCTGAAACCTTCGACCCTTGACCCCTTAACGACCCTCGACCCTGAAACCTTCGACCCTTGACCCCTTAACGACCCTCGACCCTATACCCTAGTTCCCGACCCTCGACCCCTCGGTGATCCTCGACACCCTCGTTATATCGACAACGATGCAACATACATATACATGGGAAAATAATGTTATCGGGGAGGGGGTATCGGTACCCCCCCCCCCCTCGTGTCAAAGTTTCTTCTTTCTCCTGTATTCCTTTCTTTCTTCTTCTCCTCTTCTTTTTCTTCTTATCCCTCGAGAAAGGAAAATAAGGAAAAAGGAAGAAAAGAGGAAGAAGGAAGAAGGAAGAAGAAGAAGAAAAAGAAGAAGAAAAAAGAGGAGAAGAAGAAAAGAATAGAGGAGAAGAAGAAAAAATAGAATTTTTTTCTATTTTTTCTTCTTCTCCTCTATTCCTTTCTTCTTCTCCTCTTCTTTTTCTTCTTTTTTCTTCTTCTTATTTATTTCTCCTCTTCTTCCTCTCCCCTCTTCTTCAACTTTCTTCCTCTTCTTATTTCCTTTTTCCTCTCATTCTTTTTCTTCTTCTTCCTTCTTAAAAATACATGAAGTAGTATTGCCTAATTCATTGTTCATATGAATATACAAACATTTGCATATTTACAATAATTAATATCACCAAAAAAATCTATGAGCAGGAAAAAATCCTAATTTTTCAAAAAAACTATCTTTTGCATTATTCACATACACATATACATTATAGCCACATACACATATACATCACATGTGAACAAAAAAACTAAAACATAAAAAAACAGAGCATAAAAATAAAAAAAAGAGCTTAAACATTAAAAGAGTCGGGCGGCGGCTCACAGCGCGGGGGCAGGCGAGGGCGCCGGCGCGCGGGGCGGGACGGGGCAGGGGGGGCAGGGCGACGGCGACGAGGAGCGGGCGGCGACGGCGAGCCCGTAGCAGGGGAGCTCGAGGCGACGGCGGGGGCGTGAGGGCGCCGGCGCGCGGGGGCTGGACGGGGCAGGGGCAGGGCGACGGCGAGCACGGGGCAGGGGCGCGGGGCGACGGCGACGGCGAGCACGGGCAGCCTGACGGCGTCGTCGGGGCGAGCTCGGGCAGCCTGGCGGCGGCGTCGGGGCAGGGAACTGGCGGCCTTTGGTCCCGGTTGGTGGCACCAACCGGGACTAAAGGGGTCATTAGTCCCGGGTCGTGGCACCAACCGGGACTAATCCCCCCTTTAGTCCCGGTTGGTGCCACCAACCGGGACCAAAGGCCTTGTGCTGCCCCGCGCCGAAAAGTTTAGTCCCACCTCGCTAGTTGAGAGAGCTCGAGAGTGGTTTATAAGCGCTGCTGCGCCCACCCTCTCGAGCTCCTCTCAACTGCAGGCTTTCGGGCCTGACTGCGCAATCTGTGCCTGTGGTCCTACTGGGCCTCCCGCGGGGCTGAATCCTGGCCCATGGTAGGGTTTCTAGTCATATTCAGGCCGCGGGGGCCGAGTAGGTGGCACTTTTTTTGTTTTTTTGTTTTCTTTGTTGCTTTATTTATTTTATTTTGTTTGTACTTACAACAAAATACTTATTGTTGCTATTTTTATTATTTTTCAGTTTTTTTGTTCTGTTTTCTGCATTAATTATATTTTGTTGTTTTTTGCTTTATTTTTTAATTCTTTTTGCTTTTAGTTTTAGAAAAATTATAAACTTTCTGTTAGTGCCATTAGTTTTCAAATTTGAAAACACTTTTTTGCTTTATTTATTTATTTTATTTTGTTTCTACTTACAACAAAATACTTATTGTTGCTATTTTTATTTTATTTCAAGTTTTTTTGTTTTGTTTTCTGCATTATTTATTTTCTTTTGGTTTTTTGCTTTATTTTTTAATTCTTTTTGCTTTTAGGTCAGCAAAATTATAAACTTTCTGTTTGTGCCATTAGTTTCCTTTGAAATTTGTGTGAATCACAAGTTTGTGAGCTCAACAAGGCGTATAGAGGGACGGGCTTATAAACCGGTGTGAGCGCCCTTCGGTTGGCGAGGTTTTCAAATTCATAGTTTTCAAATGAACTCTGAAAAAGTTGGCATAGCATGTGCATGTACAAAACGGACAATGGTATCATACTCGTCTGTTACAAAGTTGGCATGGTATCATCATAATAGTTGCGGGAGAAAGTCTTCACTTTTTCTTCGCTTGTGTCGTTTGCTTATTGCGCCGTAACCATGGATAATCTTCATCGTTTATCAGGATGCTTGGGTCAGCCTTGACTTTGAAGGGGGGAATTTCATGAAACTTTTCATACTCTTCAGACATGTCTGTCTTGCCCTCTACTCCCAGGATGTCCCTTTTTCCTGAAAGAACTATGTGGCGCTTTGGCTCATTGTATGATGTATTCACTTCCTTATCTTTTCTTTTCCTCGGTCTGGTAGACATGTCCTTCACATAGATAACCTGTGCCACATCATTGGCTAGGACGAACGGTTCGTCAGTGTACCCAAGATTTTTCAGATCCACTGTTGTCATTCCGTACTGTGGGTCTACCTGTACCCCGCCTCCTGACAGATTGACCCACTTGCACTTAAACAAAGGGACCTTAAAATCTACTCCGTAGTCAAGTTCCCATATGTCTACTATGTAACCATAATATGTGTCATTTCCATTGTCGGTTGCTGCATCAAAGCGGACACCGCTGTTTTGGTTGGTGCTCTTTTCATCTTGGTCAATCGTGTAAAACGTATTCCCATTTATCTCGTATCCTTTCCAAATCATTACAGTCGAAGATGGTCCCATGGACAACAAGTACAGCTCATCACAAACAGTGCTGTCACCTCTGAGACGTGTTTCCAACCAACTGCTGAAAGTCCTGATGTGTTCACATGTAATCCAGTCGTCGCACTGCTCCGGGTGATTGGAGCGCAGACTGTTCTTGTGTTCATCAACATACGGGGTTACCAAGGTAGAGTTCTGTAGAACTGTGTAGTGTGCTTGAGACCAAGAATATCCGTCCCTGCATATTATTGAGTCCCTTCCAAGCGTGCCTTTTCCAGTCAGTCTCCCCTCATACCGCGATTTAGGGAGACCTATCTTCTTAAGGCCAGGAATGAAGTCAACATAAAACCCGATGACATCCTCTGTTTGATGGCCCATGGAGATGCTTCCTTCTGGCCTAGCGCGGTTACGAACATATTTCTTTAGGACTCCCATGAACCTCTCAAAGGGGTACATATTGTGTAGAAATACGGGCCCCAGAATGACAATCTCGTCGACTAGATGAACTAGGACGTGCGTCATGATATTGAAGAAGGATGGTGGGAACACCAGCTCGAAACTGACAAGACATTGCGCCACATCACTCCTTAGCGTTGGTACGATTTCTGGATCGATCACCTTCTGAGATATTGCATTGAGGAATGCACATAGCTTCAGAATGGCTAATCGGACGTTTTCCGGTAGAAGCCCCCTCAATGCAACCGGAAGTAGTTGCGTCATAATCACGTGGCAGTCATGAGACTTTAGGTTCTGGAACTTTTTCTCTGGCATATTTATTATTCCCTTTATATTCGACGAGAAGCCAGTCGGGACCTTCATACTGAGCAGGCATTGAAAGAATATTTCTTTCTCTTCTTTCGTAAGAGCGTAGCTGGCAGGACCTTCATACTGCTTCGGAGGCATGCCCTCTTTTTCGTGCAAGCGTTGCAGGTCCTCTCGTGCCTCAGGTGTATCTTTTGTCTTCCCATACACGCCCAAGAAGCCTAGCAGGTTCATGCAAAGGTTCTTCGTCACGTGCATCACGTCGATCGAAAAGCGGACCTCTAGGTCTTTCCAGTAGGGTAGGTCCCAAAATATAGATTTCTTCTTCCACATGGGTGCGTGATTCTCAGCGTCATTCGGAACAGCTAGTCCGCCGGGACCCTTTCCAAAGATTACGTGTAAATCATTGACCATAGCAAGTACGTGATCACCGGTACGCATGGCGGGCTTCTTCCGGTGATCTGCCTCGCCTTTGAAATGCTTGCCTTTCTTTCGACATTGATGGTTGGTCGGAAGAAATCGACGATGGCCCAGGTACACATTCTTCCTGCAGCTTCCCAGGTATATACTATCGGTGTCAAGTAAACAGTGCGTGCATGCGTGGTATCCCTTGTTTGTCTGTCCTGAAAGGTTACTGAGAGCGGGCCAATCGTTGATGGTCACGAACAGCAACGCCTTTAGGTCAAATTCCTCCTTTTTGTGCTCGTCCCGCGTACGTACACCGTTTCCATTCCACAGCTGTAAAAGTTCTTCAACTAATGGCCTTAGGTACACATCAATGTCGTTGTTGGGTTGCTTAGGGCCTTGGATGAGAACTGGCATCATAATGAACTTCCGCTTCATGCACATCCAAGGAGGAAGGTTATACATACATAGAGTCACGGGCCAGGTGCTGTGATTGTTGCTCTGCTCCCCAAAAGGATTAATGCCATCCGCGCTTAAAGCAAACCATACGTTCCTTGGGTCCTTTGCAAACTCATCCCAGTACTTTCTCTCAATTTTTCTCCACTGCGACCCGTCAGCGTGTGCTCTCAACTTCCCGTCTTTCTTATAGTCCTCACTGTGCCATCGCATCAACTTGGCATGCTCTCCGTTTCTGAACAGACGTTTCAACCGTGGTATTATAGGAGCATACCACATCACCTTCGCAGGAACCCTCTTCCTGGGAGGCTCGCCGTCAACATCACCAGGGTCATCTCGTCTGATCTTATACCGCAATGCACCGCATACCGGGCATGCGTTCAGATCCTTGTAGGCACCACGGTAGAGGATGCAGTCATTAGGGCATGCATGTATCTTCTCCACCTCCAATCCTAGAGGGCATACGACCTTCTTTGCTGCGTATGTACTGTGGGGCCATTCGTTATCCTTTGGAAGCTTCTTCTTCATTATTTTCAGTAGCTTCTCAAATCCTTTATCAGGCACAACATTCTCTGCCTTCCACTGCAGCAATTCGAGTACGGTACCGAGCTTTGTGTTGCCATCTTCGCAATTGGGCTACAACCCCTTTTTGTGATCCTCTAACATGCGATCGAACTTCAGCTTCTCCTTTTGACTTTCGCATTGTGTCCTTGCATCGACAGGCGGAGATCATCATCATTGGGCACATCGTCTGGTTCCTCTTGATCTTCAGCAGCTTCACCCGTTGCAGCACCATCGTGCACATTGTCTGGTGCATCTTGATGTTCAGTAGCATCACCGTATTCAGGGGGCACATAGTTGTCATCGTACTCTTCTTCCTCGCCGTCTTCCATCATAACCCCTATTTCTCCGTGCCTCGTCCAAACATTATAGTGTGGCATGAAACCCTTGTAAAGCAGGTGGGTGTGAAGGATTTTCCTGTCAGAGTAAGACTTCGTATTCCCACATATAGGGCATGGACAACACATAAAACCATTCTGCTTGTTTGCCTCAGCCACTTCGAGAAAATCATGCACGCCCTTAATGTACTCGGAGGTGTGTCTGTCACCGTACATCCATTGCCGGTTCATCTGCGTGCATTATATATAATTAAGTGACCAAATTAATAGAAGTTCATCATCACATAAAAACCAAAGTACATACATAGTTCTCATCTAACAACATAAAGCTCTGCAGAGCATCTAAATTAATTAAACCATACATTGAAACTATGTAAAACATTTCAATGCGAAAACAAATGCGATCATAATTGCAACCAAGGTAACAACTGATCCAACAGCATAATGATACCAAGCCTCGGTATGAATGGCATATTTTCTAATCTTTCTCATCTTCAAGCGCATTGCATCCATCTTGATCTTGTGATCATCGACGACATCCGCAACATGCAACTCCAATATCATCTTCTCCTCCTCAAGTTTTTTTATTTTTTCCTTCAAGAAATTGTTTTCTTCTTCAACTAAATTTAACCTCTCGACAATAGGGTCGGTTGGAATTTCCGGTTCAACAACCTCCTAGATAAATAAAATCTATGTCACGTTGGTCGGCATAATTTTTCATAAACAATAAATGAACCAATAGTTATGAAAAGATAATATATACCACATCCGAATCATAGACAGGACGAGGGCCAACGGGGGCGGATACCAAAATCATCGCACTATATAAGATGCAATAATAAAAGTAAGAAAATAGTTACCCCCTTGCATTTAACATTTGGTCAATGAATATGTATCGTATATGAGTTTTACTTTAATATTCTTTATATGTTTACTTTTTTATATGCTCTGAAAATGACGTTTGACAAAGCTTTATGATAGACTGGACTGAAAATTCATCGAGTTTAAACAATCAGAAGAGATGCATACAAATAATTGTTGTGAGTGGTAATATTGAAGGTGTGTTTTTATACATATTTGTTATTGTAGAGTATGAGAGAGATGGAGATGGATTCTGTCCACGTTCAAAAGGAATCCATCGGCAAGGGTGTGGAGGCAATGTCGGTGGAAGGGGCCAAAAATTTATCGAGTTTACAAAAGAAAAACCGTGGCAACGCACGGGCGTTCTACTAGTGAATGTATTGGTTTCAACTAAAGTCTAGCTGCACGGGCATTTCATGTGTACCTCCCCCCCTCCCCCCCTCTCTCTCAAAAAGGCCAAAATCATAACAAATTAGCAATACCGCCACATTAAGTACATACATGCTTCTCTTTACAATATAAAATTTTAATGAAAATGTTAAATGAACCAGACCACAAGATGCAGGTCTTTGTGAAGACTCTCCCATGCAAGGTCATCACGCTGGAGAGAGGCCGTTTGACGGCATCAGCAACACCGAGGTCAATAGCTCCTTGAGAACGGGTTTCCTCCCAAGAACCCAGTCCTCGTGACATTCCGCCCAAGGGCACCTAGAACTCTGCCAACGACCAAAAGTCGCTGGCAAGCGTGTGATAGGAATGCTCGGGGGTGCGGTGACCAGACGTATAGAAGAGCAAGCATGCAAGTATGCATGACCTCCCTTGGCGGGGAAGTCGCGTGCCTACTGGCGCTCTGCAGGCTTTCTACTGCATGCGATCCACTTGGCAGCACATGCTACAATGATGGACACAAAAGTCGTCAATGGCGACGGATGAGACGTGCGTTTGCCCCCGGCAAGATGGCACGACGCCACGTGCCGCTCACCTCAACAGTGTGTTGTGTCCCACTGCACAACCACCTCATTTACTTCTTTGTAACTAGAGAATCACTCGCTATCTAGTCCACCACCACAACATACACATAGCCCGTTCCTAAGCCCCGCAACGGAATTGGTGCATTTCTAACCTTGTCATACACATCAATCAAAACAACCAAACAGACATAGGGTATCATGCTTCAAAGTGGTCTGAACTTGGGCAAACTCATCGTGTCGTAGTGGTAAAACCCGTCCGTCTTTTCGCCCCACATCAAACCAAAAAGGGGGCATCAAGGTTCCCAAGTGTTGCGTCCGCATACGTGTCACCCCGCGTTCGCTTTTAAGTTTTCGTCCAGTTTTTTGTTAATTAACTGGACAATTCTCTTCTTCTAATTAAAGGATGAGACATTTTTTTGCCTATGTTTGAATTTTTGTTTGAACGTTTTCAATTTCTAATGATAGGTAGTAACAAACTCAGATGCTCTAAGACAAGCTCGTATTGGTGACCATCTACCTACCTTTGGCATGGCTCGGAGAAGGAACCTCTCCTCTATCGATTCACCGCTTGTAGGGCGAGCCCAAACAGGAAAAATGTCTGGTTTGCCTTTTTTCTTTGAAAAAAGAGTTTGATTTCGCTTTCGAAACTACTATGCAATGCTGTTTGGTTTTTTTGCATGGGTCCTTGGTAGAATCTTGTAGCTTTCCAAAAGAAGCGATCGGCTGCGGTGCTGTGCAGAGATGTGGACCCAATGACAGGGACGATACAGAAACCCAATTGGGGGCTCCAATGCCGAAGCTCGAACGCAGGCTTTTTCAGATGCATGGTCTATCTTGTCGCCCATGCACCCAACGAGTAGACATGCAAAAGTGGCCTCTAGGCCATGCACCCAACGAATAGTACTAGCATCGTGGAGCCGACCGTTCAAGAAGAAAGACGAGTCGACCTGGTCGTGGCCTGGTCTCTGTGCGCGGTGCATGCATGGACGCATGTTGGACGATGGACTGATGTTTGTGTCGTGCTGCGCCGCCGTGCGAAGCTGGCCGTCGATTGACCGTGCGGATGGTTCTGGCAAGGCAACCCGCAACGGAGAGATGGCTGGCTAAAAAGCGGACCGCGCATGCAGCGGCACAACGGCAGTACCCACACAGTACTACGGTACTACCAGCATAGGCATTGGACAGATTGCGGTGCGCTGTAACTTGAGATAGGTGCGGAAAAAGAAGCAGGGGATGTCCATGCCAACAGATCAGATAGAGTGAGCCAGAGCCGGATGCGCAAAAGAACGATGCGGTACGGGACAAGCCAACACACCCAGTGATGAGGATATAGACCTAGGGTAGAGTCATAGATCTGACCTACACTCCCTATCCAAGGTCAGTACCCTAGAAGCAGAGACACCCCAGAGACAGAAGGGAGTGCCAGTTAAAGATGTCGAGTGCAATCCACTCGATCAGTCATATCACTCGGGTACCCCTCCTTCCTGATATCACTCGACCATACAAGAAACCACTCGACCTACTGAAGACCAGGGGTCGCATAGGATAGCAACGGTCAAGCATTCACTCAGTAGTCTTCAAAGGCATTGATAGCACTTTATAGCTGGCGTTATAACGCCCCTCTTTATGTACATTGAGCTCTTTGTAACGGGGGATGGCTGGTGTCCTGGCACACTCTATATAAGCCACCCACCTCCTCTGGCACAAGGGTTCGCACCCCCTGTAACACACACACTATAATCCAGTCGACCGCCTCAGGGCACCGAGACTTAGGGCTTTTACCTCCTCCGAGAGGGGCCTGAACTCGTAAACACTTGCGTACAATCTCACCGTAGGTAGGACCTTGCCTCTTCATACGTACCCCATAATCTCACTGTCAGTCTTAGTACCACGACAGTTGGCGCCCACCTTGGGGCAAAGCGTCTTAGCGACTTCCGGCGAGGTTGCATTTTCTTCAGTCTTCGTCAACATGGTTTCCAGCGGCAGCTTGATCATGGGCCGCCAGTTCCGACTCTGCGCGCTCATTTTCGTTGCCGACGACTCGGCCTGGCTCCAGGAGGCCCTCCTCGACGTCGAGGCACTGTCGAGCCGTGGTTCGTCGCACTTTCGCACGAGTGCCCACGGCGTCCTCCTTCAGCAGCCGTCGACCCCATACCAGTCGACCCTAGTGTCGTTCTCTCGCTCCGCTAGACGCCGCCGCAAGAGGTCGGGTCAATCACGGCTCCAACGATGGGTGAAGCACGCGCTGGCTCGGCAGACGTTCACCCCCCAAGTCGCAGCGATCGAGCCCGACGTATATCACTGCGGTCTAGTCGACCCGTCGACTGACTTAGCAGACACACTTTCCGATAGCGGGAGTTGTGACCCCGTGGTGGAGGTCCTCATGGTTGACTCCCATCGCGGCCCGCCCGGTTTTCGTCGCACAGGCGAGAACAGGGACGGCGACGGTACGTCATTCGGCCATGACGAGTACCAGCCTCAACCTCTCAGTCCGCAGTAGAGGGAGGGGCTGCATCGCCTCAACGAGGAGGCTCTCAATACCCCCATCATAGGGGAAACTGCTGAGGCTCGGGCTTTGGAGGAAGTGCGCCTTGCCATGCTGGCTGAGCGCACTCGTTTGGAGAATCTCCAAAATTCTCTCGACGAGCGAGCCCGTCGACTGATCCCCGGATCCATTCGACGTTCACGACAACTGTTTCCACCGGAAACTCAGGTATTCCGTACGCTGATTCAGAATCTCGCGGCTGCTGCGCGTATTGCTGAGTCCATTCAGCCGTCTCCCTCGGAGGCTGGAAGGGGCTTGGAACAGGTCAGGGTGTTGCTCCGGGCAGCAGGAGACCAGAACTCCGCCGTATCCCAGTCACGGAACAGAATTCACAATCGATTGGTAAGGGCGGACACTGTTCAGTCGGCACACAGTCCTATGTCACCTTTGAGGCAAGGAGATCGTGAGAACCGTCAGGATCGACACTTGGGAAGAGTTCACACAGATGATGATCGTGAGTTCGCCGGTGACAACTACCGTCGAGTGCCTTCGCCCCTTCCGAGGGGCGGGTCGTATGCGCCCCGGCGGTATGACGATAGGCGTCCATATGGTAATGACCGCACAGTTCCAATCGACCCAAGAGAGCCTGGGTTCGATGCAAGGTCAGTCCTTGTTCAGGGCTTGGTCGACCAAAACAGAGCATACAAAGAAGGGCTAGACAGAGACAGGCCCAGCGGAAGCAGGGTCCACGTGTCTGGTCCCGAGTGTTTCGGAAGAGCCATCAGGGCTGCTGAGATCCCCCACAATTCAGATTGGCAACTGGCGTCAGTCAGTTCACGGGAGAATTGAAGCCCGACAGTTGGCTTGAGGATTACCGACTGGCTGTGCACATCGGCGGCGGCAGCGATGAGGTGGCCATGAAGCACCTCCCTCTGATGCTTGAAGGTTCTGCCAGAGCTTGGCTGAATCAGTTGGCCCCTGGGAGCATTTTGAGTTGGGATGAGTTAGCCCGAGTGTTTACCAGAACATTCGAGGGCACCTGCAAGAGACCTGCTGGTCTACCAGAGTTGCAGCATTGCGAGCAGAAACCGAATGAAACCTTGAGAGACTATATCCAGAGATGGATCACTCTGCACCACACAGTGGAGAATGTGTCAGATCACCAAGCAGTCTGTGCCTTCAAGGAAGGCGTTCGCTACAGAGAGCTCAATCTAAAGTTCGGTCGGACAGGATATATGACTCTGACTCGGATGATGGAGATTGCCACCAAGTACTCTAACGGCAAAGAGGAAGACCGACTCGAGAGTGGTAAGCATAAAACAGTCGCCCAGGACACCTTAGGAGGAAATTCCAGTCGAAAGCAGAAGCGAAAGGCTGAGGCAAGAGGAGCTGCCGAGGCAGCAGTGTTGAAGCAAGGAAAGTTCAAAGGGAAGCCCAAAGGGCCCTG
Source organism: Triticum aestivum (assembly GCF_018294505.1). Classification (NCBI taxonomy): domain Eukaryota; kingdom Viridiplantae; phylum Streptophyta; class Magnoliopsida; order Poales; family Poaceae; genus Triticum; species Triticum aestivum. The sequence goes on along the minus strand of NC_057807.1, from coordinate 667,481,097 downwards.
GAATCCCAAGAAAGTAAAAGATCAAGATGGGAATGACGTGATGGATTTGCCGTGTCATATTCACACTAAGAAAGATGAAGAGGGGAATCTGATCCTCCCCAAGCATACCACTCGACAGTGTCGACTCCTGATTCAGAGCTTCCAGAAGAAAAGTCAGCCCATCGAGAAGGATAAAGATTCTGACAAGGAGGAAGACAAGGAGGAAGAGGATGGTGGATATCCCAATGTTAATGCCACTCTGGTAATTTTTGCTGATGTTGAGAGCAGAAGTCGACTGAAAGTCATTAACAGAGAGGTGAACATGGTTGCTCCGGCAACACCGAAATATTTGAAGTGGTCAAAAACCCCTATTGCATTCGACCAGTTAGATCACCCACCACAAGTTGCTACCCCTGGGCGACAGATGCTGGTGGTCGACCCAGTTGTTGGGGGCACTCGACTGACCAAGGTTCTGATGGATGGTGGCAATGGCCTCAATATCCTGTACGCTGAGGCCCTCAAAGGAATGGGCATTCCGATGTCCAAACTCAGAGAGAGCAATATGAGGTTCCACGGAGTCATCCCAAGAAAGAAAGCCGACTCACTCGGCCAGATCACTCTTGATGTGGTTTTCAGCGATGAGAAGAATTACCGCAAAGAAAAGTTGATGTTTGAGGTTGTGGATTTCCAGAGTGCTTATCATGCCATTTTGGCCAGACCTGCCTATGCTAGCTTTCTGGATCGACCGTGTTATGTGTACCTCAAGATGAAGATGCCTGGCCCCAAAGGCGTGATAACGGTCTCCGGTAACTGGAAAAGAGCAGAGGACTATCTTCAGGACTGTGCAAATATAGCAGATGAGCAGATGGCAGCTGTGGAGTTTCAAGAGTATCAGAAGATGGCAGATCCGAGTGATTTGCGGCATGCCAAGAGACCTGCCTCGGAGTCCGCGTTTCAGTCGGCTAGAGAGACCAAGCCAGTTCACATCCACCCGACCGACCCCGACGCTGCTCCGACCCATATCTCAATGACACTCGACATCAAATAGGAAGACGCGCTCATCCAGTCCCTCCGTGAGAACTGGGACATCTTTGCACGGAAGCCGTCTATCGGTGTCAAAACCGGCGGATCTCGGGTAGGGGGTCCCGAACTGTGCGTCTAGGCGGATGGTAACAGGAGACAAGGGACACGATGTTTTTACCCAGGTTCGGGCCCTCTCGATGGAGGTAAAACCCTACTCCTGCTTGATTAATATTGATGATATGGGTAGTACAAGAGTAGATCTACCACGAGATCAGAGAGGCTAAACCCTAGAAGCTAGCCTATGATATGATTGTTGTTCGTCCTGCGGACTAAAACCCTCCGGTTTATATAGGCACCGAAGAGGGTTAGGGTTACACAGAGTCGGTTACAATGGTAGGAGATCTACATATCCGTATCGCCAAGCTTGCCTTCCATGCCAAGGAAAGTCCCATCCGGACACGGGACAAAGTCTTCAATCTTGTATCTTCATAGTCCAGGAGTCCGGCCAAAGGTGATAGTTCGGCTATCAGAACACCCCCTAATCCAGGACTCCCTCAGTATCCCCTGAACCAGGCTTCAATGACGACGAGTCCGGCGCGCATATTTTCTTCGTCATTGCAAGGCGGGTTCCTCCTCCGAATACTTCATGGAAGATTTTGAACACAAGGATAGTATCCGGCTCTGCAAAATAAGTTCCACATCAACCGGGCCTGCCCGAAAGATCATTTTCCTCTACCCCGCATCGACAAGATAGTCGACTCAACTGTGGGGTGCGAGCGACTGTCCTTCCTGGACGCTTATTCCGGGTACCATTAGATCCGACTATTTGGACCCAACGAGATCAAGACAGCTTTCATCACCCCGTTCGGGTGTTTTTGTTATGTTACCATGCCCTTTGGACTCAAGAATGCCAGTGCGACATTCATGCGCATGATTCAAAAGTGCCTGCTCACTCAGATTAGTCGGAATGTGGAAGCCTACATGGACGACATAGTGGTTAAGTCACGCAAAGGTTCCGACCTGCTGACAGACCTCGTTGAAACCTTTGCCAACTTAAGAAGGTATGATATAAAGCTCAATCCATCAAAATGCACATTCGGAGTCCTCGGCGGAAAATTACTTGGTTTTCTTGTTTCTGAACAAGGAATCGACGCAAATCTAGAGAAGATTGGCACAATCCTCCGAATGAAGCGCCCAGTGCGAGTGCATGATGTTCAGAAGCTTACTGGTTGTTTGGTTGCATTGAGTCGATTCATCTCACGCCTCGGTGAAAAGGCATTGCCTCTTTACCGATTGATGAAGAAGTCTAGCAAGTTCGAGTGGAATGACAAAGTCGAAGCAGCATTTGAAGAGCTCAAAGCCCTGCTTTCCACCCAGCCGGTGCTTGCTACTCCAGTCAGTAAAGAGCCTCTATTGCTTTACATCGCAGCCACAAGACAAGTCAGCATAGTGCTCACGGTCGAGCAGGAAGAGGAAGGCAAAGCCTTCAAAGTTCAGTGCCCAGTCTATTACATTTCAGAGGTCTTGACCCCATCCAAGCAGATACCCACATTATCAGAAGCTTGTTTATGGGATTTACCTAACTGAGGGAGTCCTGGATTAGGGGGGGTCCGGATAGCCGAACTATCACCTTTGGCCGGACTCCTGGACTATGAAGATACAAGATTAAAGACTTCGTCCCGTGTCCATATGGGACTTTCCTTGGCGTGGAAGGCAAGCTTGGCGATACGGATATGTAGATCTCCTACCATTGTAACCGACTCTGTGTAACCCTAACCCTCTTCGGTGCCTATATAAACCGAAGGGTTTTAGTCCGTAGGACGAACAACAATCATACCATAGGCTAGCTTCTAGGGTTTAGCCTCTCTGATCTCGTGGTAGATCTACTCTTGTACTACCCATATCATCAATATTAATAAAGCAGGAGTAGGGTTTTACCTCCATCGAGAGGGCCCGAACCTGGGTAAAAACATCGTGTCCCTTGTCACCTGTTACCATCCGCCTAGATGCACAGTTCGGGACCCCCTACCCGAGATCCGCCGGTTTTGACACCGACATTGGTGCTTTCATTGAGAGTTCCTATGTGTCGTCATCCTTAGGCCCGATGGCTCCTCCGATCATCAACAACGATGCAGTCCAGGGTGAGACTTTTCTCCCCGAACAGATCTTCGTATTCGGCGGCTTTGCACTACGGGCCAATTCGCTTGGCCATCTGGAGCAGATTGAAAGCTACGCCCCTGGCCATCAGGTCAGACTTGGAAGTTTGAACTATACGGCTGACGTCCGGAGAGACTTGATCTTTGACGGGTTCAAGCCAAAGCCGAGCGCGCCGCACTGTCACGATGGGCACGATCTAGCTCTGTCGCCGGACAGTGCCCTGGAGGCCGCACAAGTGTCTGCTCCGACCCTTAGCTCGGAGCCGACTGCGTCGACCGAGGACTCGTGGCTGGACACCTCCTCGGGGGCTGCTATCTCTATGGCAATTGCGCCGAACACCAACCCTGTCCTTTGCGAAGCTCGTGACTCCAAGGTGTCGGACTCCTCTCAGGACTCCAAACCTTCCGTGCCCCTGCCGATCGAATCCGATTGGGCACCGATCCTGGAGTTCACCACCGCGGACATCTTTCAGCACTCGCCCTTTGGCGACATCCTGAATTCACTAAAGTCTCTCTCTTTATCAGTAGAGCCCCGACCGGATTATGGTCAGCAAGGTTGGGATGTGGATGATGAAGAAACTCAAAGCCTGCCCACCACCCACTTCGTAGCCACTGTCGAAAGTTTAAACAACATGCTCAACTTCGACTCCGAAGACATCGACAGTATGGACGACGATGCAGGAGATAAGCATGAACCAGCACCTATAAGGCACTAGACAACCACCTCATCTCACGATGTATACATGGTGGACACACCTAAAGGAAGCGACGACGAGGAACAACGGGACGCCACGAGGGATCATTCCCCCGAAAAGCAGTCAAAACGCGACGTAAGCGCCGCTCAAAATCCCGCCTCGACAAAAAGAGCAGCCATGCAGACCCAGCCATAGAGCAGGGTGAACCGGTGGACGACGAACATGCCATCACGCAACCGTCCGAATAGGACAACCTAGATAAACAATCCGTCCCCGACGAAGATAACAGTCCGGATGATCTAACGTCGGACAAGCTGCTGGAGCAGAAGAACCTTCACAAAAGGCTCGTCGCCACCGCGCGTAGCCTGAAAAAGCAGAAGTGGAAGCTCAAAACAGCGGAGGAGGCGCTCCGAATCAGATGGAGCAAAGTACTAAACACCGTAGACAAATACGGCGATAGTCGCCGAACGAAGAGCTACCCGAAGCGAAAACTACTGCCCGAATTTGATGAGGAGGCCGTAGATCCCCCGCAATCAAAAAGCAGGGAGACCACCCGGTCGGAGAGACGACCCCATGGCAAACATAGAACGGTAAAAGGCGCCGCACACAAGCCGGCACGCGATCCGCATACGGATTCGCATCAAAGAGATGGCCCAGTTAGATCTATCTACGGGCCAAGAAAGAAAGCTCTAGTAAGCAATGCAACACATCAAGTATCTGAATGCTACGGTACACCTAAATATAGAGGTGCCGCACACCCCCTATGTTTCACCGATGAGGTTCTGGATTATGAATTCCCAGCGGGATTCAAACCCGTAAACATAGAGGCATACGACGGAATAACAGACCCAGAGTCTGGATTGAGGATTACATCCTCCACATACACCTGGCTAGAGGAGATGACCTCCACGCCATAAAATACTTACCCCTCAAGCTCAAAGGGCCAGCCCGGCATTGGCTCAAAAGCCTCCTCGAAAACACCATCGGAAGTTGGCAAGAGCTCGAGGATACTTTTCGGGCAAATTTTCAAGGGACCTATGTCCGACCTCCGGACGCAGACGATTTAAGTCACATAACTCAACAACCCGGAGAGTCAGCCCAAAAATTCTGGAATAGATTCCTTACTAAAAAGAACCAAATAGTCGACTGTCCGGATGTCGAAGCCTTAGCAGCTTTCAAACACAACGTCCGAGACGAATGGCTCGCCAGACACCTCGGCCAAGAAAAGCCAAGAACAATGGCCACATTAACAAGCCTCATGACCCGCTTTTGCGCGGGAGAGGATAGCTGGCTGGCAAGATGCAGTACCAGCGACCCAAGTACATCCGAAGTAAGGGATGGAAACGGGAAACCACGACGCAGCAAGGACCAACACCGGACCAAGGGAAACAGCCCGAAGAGCACGGCAGTCAACGCCGGATTCAAAAGCTCTCGGTAGAATCATAAAAAACGGCCCCTTAAGGATAACAGGGACGAGATATCTAACTTAAACAAAATCTTGGACAAGATATGCCAAATCCACAGTACTCCCGGGAAGCCTGCAAACCATACCCATAGAGATTGTTGGGTCTTCAAGCAGTTCGGCAAACTCAACGCCGAACACAAGGGGCTTGACACATCAAGCGAGGATGATGACGAACCCCCACAAGCAGAGCACCGGAACACAAAAGAATTTCCCGCAAGAAGTCAAAGCAGTAAACTCACTTCACGTGACAAAAAGGGGAAAATAGAGCGGTGCCCATAGAGGTACGCACCACACGGCCTATCCCAGAGGAGTCCCGCAACTGGTTGTTAAAACCAATCACCTTCGACCATCAGGATTACTCTAGAAGTATCCAGAATGTAGGATAGACTGCCTTGATATTAGATCCGATAATTGACGGACTCCAATTTACACAAGTCCTCATGGACGCCGGCAGTGATCTAAACCTGCTATACTAGGACACAATCCGCAAAATGGGGATAGACCCAACCAAAATTCGCCATAGCAACACTTCCTTTCAAGGAGTAATGCCAGGCCCATATGCCCATTGCACGGGCTCTCTACTGCTCACCTGACAACTTCCGCTGCAAAAAGCTAACCTTCCACCTCGCCCCATTTACAAGTAGCTATCAAGCACTACTGGGACGCGAAGCTTTCGCCTGCTTTAACGCAATACCGCAATATGCATCCCTTACACTTAAAATGCCCGGTCCATGAGGCGTCATCTCCTTAAAGGGAAATATCGAGTGTTCCTCGAGCGCGAAAGATTGTGTGACTGCCTTGACAGGCACACACTAAAATAGCTTCACTAAGCAAAGCACCTAGGTAGGTCATTCGGACCCCGGACACAGTTAGACGAGTCCGGCGTAAACATACAAGGGGCTCCGCGCATGTACAACAAGAGACAATAAAGCTCAATTTTACTCATTCTTTGAATTGTACTTTGTTTTTTTATAATGTACATTTTCGCACGATCTTTTTCAACTAAGTTCCTCTATTTTCTAGATGAACACCGTGCTACACCCGTCCAGGATATGGCACAACGGAGACACAAGCACAGACGTGCAGTAGGGACCCGTGACAAGGATTCTTTTCAGATTAAGACCCTGCGTAAACCTTTTTTTACTATCTCTTGTTGATACACATCCCCTGGTTTCTTGCTATAACCAAGGAGGAGGCTACCGTTTTGGCATGGGCCACGTCAGAATTTTGCGCGTACCTGGACACCAGGGGCTTATTACCACGGGCATTGTTCGGCCCGTTTTCATAAAGACCGAATATCTTAGGGAGTGTTCGACATCTCGAGTTAGGCCTTATATGCATCAGCTCTGAATCATGTCTTTGGTCAAATGTTGGGTTTGTCCGGCTCCTGTGTTTTGTTGCCTTACGTTCCGCTCTATCGGGTAAGGGGGCACCAGGAGAACTATTGTGATTGTGCCCCGGTTCGGCCAGGCGAGCACCTCAGTAGAGAAAGCCGAAAACTGACTGTCATGATATAGCGTGAGATTGGTCAACCACTCGATGACCTGCCAGAATCTATAGGATTCCTCCGCATTGACGAAGGACCGTTTCCCGGTCAGGCACATACGCGCCCCAAATTCGGGCGAGCATGGTGCCCCTAGGGGCTATGTCGTAGCCCCACTGTCAAACTCCTATGGCTAAGTGAAAGTGATAAAGCATTATAGTCCGGTTGCCTAGTTTGTTGTGCTACCACCTCCTTTATAGGACCAAGACATTGGATCAAGTGTGAAAATGCGCCTTTTCGCAAACACCCCCGCATTATATGCGTGGGGGCTGAAGCCGAAGTATGCCATCTTTCAGGTTATATATACATATACACTAGCGGCCGCACAGGAGGTATTTTAATTCTTGAAAGGCACAAGTATAAAAAGCTCTTATATTGTTTCACAATAATACATGTTATTCGAACATAATATCCTTCGAGCACTGCGTCTCTATTAAACGAGCGCCCTGCAGAACTTCCTGAAAATAGTGCTCGACAGGTACTCGGCTTCCGTCCGAATCTTGGGATGCAATATCGGTGGCCTTCATCTCCGCCCAGTATGTCTTGACACGGGCAAGAGCCATCCGCGCACCCTCTATGCATGCCGACCTCCTCATTGCGTTGATATGCGGCACCGCACCAAGGAACTACTGCACCAAGCCAAAATAACTCTTCGGCTCGGGCCTTCTCGGCCACAAAAGACTCACGACATCCTTCATGGCAAGTCTGGATAACCTATTCAGCTCCGCCCATTCGGCCAAGCGATCGGTTAATGGAAGTGGGCGCTCTGGATTATGGAACTGCGACCAAAAAACCTTTTCCATTTCGTGATTCTTTTGATCTCGGAAGTGTTCGGCCGCGTCCGCGGCACTTGTCGCCAAGTCCAGATAAGCATCCTCCGAACTCCACAGCCGGTCCAACTGAGCACATTTAGGATCCACGAATTTCCTCCGCAGCAAAAATGGCTTTTCAGCCACGATATCTCCGGCCTGACGCAGCTCCTCCTTCATAGCTCTCATCGCAGAGCGAGCATCCTTGGCCTCGGTAGTGACCTTCTTCAGGTCCTCTTGCACCGCTCGATCTTCTTTTTCAAGAAGCTTACAGCGGTCGGCAGCATTCTTCAACTTCACGGCCATCTCAGCCACTTCCTTCTTGCTTCGGCAGTGAGCAGCCTGTTCGGCTTTTAGCTCTTCGGCCGCCATTAAGGCAGCCGCATCACTCTTTTTGGCCTGTTCCTTGGCCCGGGCGAGCTCCGCCCGTAGGTTCTCCATGGCAGCGGCACCATCTGCATCAAGCATACATGTTGTAAGGCACGGGCATCAAGCTCCCCTACCAGGTGTCCGCGGAGAAATTGCATACCTTGCGACTCGTCAAGTCACTTATTGACAAGCGCGATGTTGGCATCCGCCACGTCAAGTTGCCGCTTTAGTTCGGCAAATTCTTCAGTCCGACTAGCCACCGGACCCTTCGCCACCTACATAGGAAGGGCGACACATTATACTTGGGATTGTGATCCTCGGCGCGCTGTCCTTTTTGACAACACACCGAGCCTCAAGGGCTACTATGTACACAGGGCACATGTTATATGTGGAACTGTCACAGGGTACATCATTTTGCGTACCTCAAAGCCTGTCAGTAAACTTCTGACGGCTTCGTGTAATCCGCTCTCAGCGGATGAGATCCTTTTAATCACCGCACCCATTAATGCACGGTGATCTTCTGAGATAGATGCTCGCCCGAGCAGATCCTTCAGCTCCTCCGACCATACACCAAGTGGTGCCGGACTCGTCTGATGGCCTTTTTCGAAGGCCGGATGCGGAGGGCTTTGAGGGGACATGCGACTGCCTTCCGGCCCCGCCAGACTCGGAGAAGCCCTCCGCGACGACACCTCAGGGTTGCCCGCCTCGCTAGATGGTACGGCAGGGGGAGGCGTTTCGCTCTCTATCACCTCCGGACGAAGATCCCCCGAAGATGAGCTCTGCTGAGAAGGACTGAGATCCGAACTACAAGGTAAATTTCGGTCATCTTCATCAGAAATTGGGCAGGGATATCCTTTATTTTGAAATAAACTCCCCTTTTTTTACTTACGGCTCGGTAGAGGGCTGATCCCCTTGGGGGCATAATGCGACCGAGGCATCTCTCGGCGCAGGACCCTCTGGCGAAGATTTCTTCCCCCGCTTTGAGACCATGGTCTCCGGGTCTTCAGAGGTGGTCCTATTCTTCCCTTGGATGGAGGGATTCTCGATCCCCCCTCTCCTGACAGCCTCCTTCACGGAGGCGGTAGCTTCCTTGTTCCCCCCTTCGCCCTCTTCCGAAGGCGCAACCTCCAGCATCTTGGTTAACACGGGATCCGGCATGGTCTCAGGGAGGGGGGCCGGACACCTAATTAACTTTTCCTTCGCTATCCACTCCTGTTCAAGGAAGAGCTCTTTTCAAGGGCAAAGTTCGTAAGAAATACGGGATAGTGTGTTCGGATACAGGGCTACTTACTTGAGTATCCGGGCTATTGCAGCTTAGACCTGCGTCCTCGGTCAAGTCCGGACACATCGCTTGTGATCCGAAGAGAAGCTTGTACATCTCCACGGGCGTCACGCCCATAAAATGTTGGAGAGCTCGTGGTCCCTCCGGGTTAAATTCCCATAGGCGGAGGGGGCGACGTTTGCATGGCAGGATGCGACGAATCAGCTTGACCTGCACCGGATTCGTCGTGCTCTGCCACAACACCGGTGTGGAGCCGCTGCCTCTGGCCGTCTTGCGCCACTTCTTCTCGCTCCGCGCGTGTGGGGGATGGTGCCACTTCTAGGATAAGGACGCCGCCGGTGGAAGGTCAAGGGCTGGAAAACACGATTCTTCTTTTTGACCTCGCCGGAGTCGTGGCAGATCCCCGCGTGCTAGGGCGGCTCCCCGCCCAAGAGTTCCACCGGTGATCCGCTGCTCACGGACAAGGAGAAAACATTGGCGGAAACTTCTCTACTGCTCACAGCCCGCCTACTGTTCGAATTGGAGGTAAAAGTCGAACACAACGTAGTCTTCTTCTTCTTGGTCAAATGAAAAGAGGATACTGATATCTGTGTTGTGTCCTTGACTACTTGTGGAATCAATCCATCTGCTGACGAGATGACCGAGAGCATGCCGGCGGCACGGATGATTTTGCGATCGTCCGGGAGGAAGAGGAAGCTGGAGGAGGGCAACCCAAACCACAGAGTGCCAGCGGTGAAGTCGCGGCCTGCAGCGCATGGGTACATGGCTGACACCGAGGCCGCGCGGGAGGTGCTGCAGGGCATTCTCGCGGCGTCGTAGGGGAGGTGGTGGCGGACGGCGCCGGCTGAGGTGGTGGACGGCGCCACAAACCCACCGACCGGAGGCAGCCGGCCGAGCGGCACGTACGCCTGCGTACAGAGCCTGCTGAGGGGCCGGGCGGGCGCCAGGGGCGGGAGCTATTGATGCGGCTGGCACGGTGCCCCGGCGTGGGCAGCCGACTGCTGCTGCTGCTTGCGGCCACCTCGGCCGCGACGCACGCCCCGGCGCTGCTGCTGCTCGGCGGGGGGTGGGGTTGGGTTTTTCTTTTCTTAAGTAGAATACTAGGAGGAATACTGACCTGTTGGTCTGATACTGGTCTACAGATAGTATACTGGTCGATTGACAGGATACTGGCCTATCTGGGTTTTTCTTAAGAAGAATAGTGGTCCGGAGGAAGTATACTGGCCCGCAGGCTTAATACTGGGTCGTGGGCGGAATACAGGCTCGAAGGAAGTATACTGGCCCGCAGGCTTAATACTGGCAACATGGCCTGACCAGTTTTTTTGGTAAGCCCAATACTGGCCCACAGGCGGAATACTGGCTCCGAGGAAGAATACTGGCCCGCAGGATCAATACTGGCCACATGGCCTGACCAGTTTTATTTGGTAAGACAGGCGGAATACTGGCTCCGAGGAAGAATACTGGCCCGCAGGAACAATACTCGCCACATGGCCTGGCAAGTTTTATTTGGTAAGACCAATACTGGCCCGCAGGCGGAATACTGGCTCCGAGGAAGAATACTGGCCCACAGGATCAAGGATTCCCACACGACGTCTTCACATGAAGTCTCCGCTAGAAGTGTTGCTTAATGGAACTCCAGATTACTCCCTACTCAAAGTGTTCGGCTGTGCGTGTTGGCCGCATCTTCGTCCGTACAATAAGCATAAACTTGATTATCGATCCAAACAATGTGTGTTTCTTGGATACAGTCCTCTCCACAAAGGTTACAAGTGTCTTCACATTCCGACAAATTGTGTTTACATTTCTCGTGATGTTGTGTTCGATGAGACTGTCTTCCCGTTTTCCACACTCACATCACCAAGCGATACTCCCGTAACCGAGTTGCACTCTTTTCTAGTTTTGCCTGATCAATTTGTGGATGCTGCATATTCTACTCTGTTGTTGCCTAACCATGGTGCAGGGACTGACAAGGCGCTCGACTTGAGCTTCTGGATGATGATACGGCCACAACTGCGCCAGCTGCTGCTACGCCGGGCGAGGCGCTCGACGAGGCTGCCCCCGCCACTACTCCGCCTGACCCCGACGTCGATCACGCGTGCATGCCCCATGCACGTGGATCCGACGGGGTGCCCGAGTCGTCTTGGCCAGCGGCCTCGCTGTCGCCTGGGCCGGCCGAACCTGCAGAGTTGTCGGCCGGGCCGGCTGGACCCGCGGCGCTATCCCCTGGGCCGGCGGCCTCGCAGGTCACCGAGTCTTCGTTGGCTGGTCCGTCGATGCCGGTCATGTCCGGTCTGTCTTCGCCGACCCTGACCGTGCCACCGGACTCGCCCGCCGGCACGTCCTCCTCGCCGCTGATGGACAGTGGCTCCTCTGGTGTGGCAGCTCCAACGCCATCTCCGCCTGTCGTCCTGCGTCCCCATACTCGCAGCAAAAGTGGCATCTTCCAACCGAAGAAGCGCACTGACGGCACTGTCGCGTGGCTTGCGGCTTGTGTGGCGCATGTTGAGGCTGACCCTACGACTGAACCACGACATTTTCGAGCAGCGCTTGGCATCCCACATTGGCGTGCTGCGATGGAGCAGGAGATTCATGCTCTTCAAAGAAACAACACTTGGTGTCTTGTTCCACCTCCATCTGGTGTCAATATCATTGACTCTAAATGGGTATTCAAGGTGAAGAAACATGTTGATGGCTCCATAAAGAGGTACAAGGCACGCCTGGTTGCCAAGGGATTCAAACAACGGTACGACATTGATTACGAAGACACATTCAGTCCTGTTATGAAACCAACTACTATGCGTGTTCTTCTCTCTTTGGCTGTTACTCGCGGATGGTCGCTTCGACAGCTTGACGTTCAGAATGCCTTTCTCCATGGAGTTCTGGAAGAAGAGGTTTATATGCGTCAGCCGCCAGGTTTTGTTGATCCGGCTCAGCCACATCATTTGTGTCGCCTTGTCAAAGCTCTTTATGGTTTGAAGCAGGCCCCGCGTGCGTGGCATGCCCGTCTTGGCACTGCTCTTCGTATACATGGGTTTGTTCCTTCTACAGCAGACACGTCTCTGTTTATTTTTCAGCGACCTGAGGTGACTATGTACATTCTGGTCTATGTTGATGACATCATCCTTTTCAGTTCGTCTGCTTCTGCTACGGATTGGCTTGTGTCTTCTCTTGGTGCTGAGTTTGCTGTTAAAGATCTTGGGAGACTGCATTATTTTCTGGGCCTCGAGGTTCTTCATTCTGATAGTGGCTTGACTCTTACTCAGAAGAAGTACTCTCAGGATCTTCTACGTCATGTAGGTATGTTGCAGTGCAAGTCTGCTACGACTCCCATGTCTGCCACAGACAAACTGACAGTTCTTGCTGGTGACTTGCTCTCTCCCGTGGATGCCACTGAGTACCGCAGCATTGTGGGTGGACTGCAGTACTTGCTCATTACTCGACCAGACATATCATTTGCAGTTAACCGTGTGTGCCAGTATCTTCATGCACCACGTGATTCTCACTGGTCAGCTGTTAAGCGTATCTTACGCTATGTTCGTCACACTGGTTCATATGGTCTCCATCTTCATCCTGCACGTTCTGGACTGATCTCAGAATTTTCTGATGCCGATTGGGCTGGTAGTCCTGATGATCGGCGATCCACGGGGGGACATGCTCTGTTCTTTGGGCCTAACTTGATCTCCTGGCAAGCTCGCAAGCAAGCTACGGTGTCTCGGAGTAGTACCGAAGCTGAGTACAAAGCTGTTGCTAATGCCACAACTAAGATCATGCGGGTGCAGTCGTTGCTTCGAGAGTTGAAGGTCTCCCCAACTCAGCCGCATGTTCTTTGGTGTGATAACATTGGTGCCATATACCTTTCATCCAATCCAGTATTTCATGCCCGAACGAAGCACAACAAAGTCGAGTATCATTTTGTGAGGGAACGTGTTGCTCAGAAGCTCCTTTAGATTAAGTTTGTTTCTTCTAAGGATCAGCTTGCTAATATTTTCACTAAACCCTTGCCCTTGCCTTCTTTTGAAGGATGTCATCGCAATCTTAACTTTCTGAGTGTTTCAGGACATAGTTAAGATTGAGGGAGGGTGTTAGACTAAGTATATATTAGATATACATGTTGTAACATAACCTGTATTTGTACGGTTCCCTCTTATAAATATATGACAGCCTGTACAAGTTTTCCGTCTCGACAATTTTTTTAAATCACAAAATTCCAAATGGAAAATAGAGTTTTTGGGCGTTTTAGACATTTTTTAGAAGTTTTTAGCATTTAGTGCTAGGGTTTAGATTTCAGAGTTTAGGGTTAGGTTTTATGGTTTAAACCCTTAGTTTTTACTGTTTAGCATAGAGTTTCCAACGTTTTAAGTCCCGGGTTTAGGGTTTAGGACAATTATTGAAATGACAAAATTGTAAAAGGAAAAAAAGATATGCTCTAATTCATGTTTTTTTGAATTTTTGTTAAATCTTGTTAAACTGTTCAAGAAATATACAGTGTTACTAAATAATTACGCAATAATATTAGTGTTACTAAATAAGTATCTCAGTTTTTTTGAATTTTGGTCAAATCTTGTCAACTGTGGTCAAACTATGGTCAAATTACTTATTCAAGAAATATTAGTGTTACTACATAATTATTGTTTTTTGGAATAATAGTTTCAAACTCAAACAGTGAAACGTGTGACTTCATGCTCAAGCTAAACTCTTGAGGGTTAATAGGATTCACATCTTACAATTATCAGGAAAACAACAAGTGCAGACGTGGAAACGAGGGAAAATAGAACCCGGAAGTTAAGCGTGCTCAGGCTGGAGTAGTGAGAGGAATGGGTGACCGGCCGGGAAGTAATGCGATTTGGAATGAGTGATCCACACTTGAGCAGTTAAGAGAGGTGATTAGAGACTAAATCATCAAATAATTCAGAAAAATGAAAAATAAAAAAATCAATTATTTTAAGAAAAATCAAAAAATAAACCTTTAGTACCGGTTGATCAGTAAATGCATGAAAAATCAGAAAAAAAAACAAAAATAATCAGTAAATGCATGAAAAATATCAAATGAAGTCAGAAAGGGTTGTAAATTGATGATGTGGCTTTGAATGGTGCATTTTGAACAAATAAAAACTATGGAGTTCAAATAAGTTCAAAAAAATGAAATCCCTTTGTAACAGACAAGTTTCCGTATGAAACCCTGATACTTCGAAAGAGATTGTCCGTTTTGTACACGAAGTACATCCAGTTTTTGTCGTAACCCTCTCTACTTTCTCGCACATGCTATGTGGGTGAAATGATGATACCATGCCAACTTGTAACCTTTTCAGAGTTCATTTCAAATGCTTTTCAATTTCATGGTCCTATAGGTCAAAATAATCAGTAAATGCACGAAAAATAACAAATGAAGTCAGAAAGGGTTGTAAATTGATGATGTGGCTTTGAATGGTGCATTTTGAACACAGAAAAACTATGGAGTTCAAATAAGTTCAAAAAATGAAATCCCTTTGTAACAGGAAAAAGAATCACTCAAAATATAATTTCATAGTGAAGTTATTCATAAACTAGTGATTCACACAAATTTCAAAGAATTAAAATTTAAGCTATTCAGATTTCATTTGAAATGCTTTTCAATTTTTCAATTTCAAGGTCTTATAGCTAAAAAAACCAGTAAATGCTTTTATAAAACTCTAATAGCAAAAGGAATCAACTAAAAAGCTTTTATAAACCTCTAGTATTTTTTAAAATAAAATTATATAAAATTTATGCAACTAAAATTATCAAAGTATTTTTTGTTTAAAACATGAAAAGGAGAAAGAATTATCATAAAGAATTTTTTGTTAGAAACTTTAGTAGCAAAAAGAATTTTCATAAATATTTTTTTTGATAGAAACTAAAATAACAAAATCCGTTTTTGAATATAATGATAAAACACAGTAATATTAAATAGCAGGAAAAAGAATCACTCAAAATATATTTTTATAGTGAAGTTATTCATAAACTAGTGATTCACACAAATTTCAAAGAATTAAAATTTAAGCTATTCAAATTTGAAAACTAATGGAGTAACAGAAAGATTATAATTATTCTGAGCTAAAAGCAAAAAGAATAAAAAATAAAGCAAAAATCAAAAAAATAATAATTCAAAAAACAGAAAAAATACTGGAAAATATAAAAAATGCCGCCTAATGGGCCACACGGCCTGCATATGACTAGAAACCCATCTGTACATGGGCCAGAATGCAGGCCCGCATGCCCAATAGGCCCAACACGGCAGTGTCAAGGGTAGGGACCTAATGCCTGCATATTAGAGAGGAGCTGAGCACTTGAGCTGCAATACAGCTTATAAACAGGTGTTGAGCTCTCTCAGCTAGCGAGGTGGGACTAAACTTCCCACCGTACCACGCCAACAGAAGGCCTTTGGTCCCGGTTGGTGCCACCAACCGGGACTAAAGGTATGCATTGGTCCCAGTTGGTGGCACCAACCGGTACCAATGACCCCGCTTTAGTCCCGGTTGGTGCCACCAACCGGGACTAAAGGCCTCTGCTTCCCGCCCTTTGGGCTGCTGAAAAGAGGACTTTGCTCCCGGTTGGTGGCACCAACTGGGACTAATGCACCCTTTAATCCCGGTTGGTGCCACCAACCGGAACTAAAGGCTTTGCTATATAAGTTCACACTTAGGAATTTTTCACTCTCATCCCGCAGTTGCCGCCCCCGACGACGCCGACGACATCGACGCCGCCAGGCTGCCCCGACGCCGCCCGCCGCCCCCGCCGTCGCCGTCGTCGTCGCCGTCACCCGCGCCCTCGCCGTTGCCCGCACCCTTGCCATCGCCCACTCCCCTGCCCCGACGTGCACCGCCCGCCGACGCATGCCGCCCCGGCCCGCCCCCGTCGTCGCCATCACCGTCGCCCCCTACCCCAAGCACGCGCCCACTGCCCCATCACCGTCCTCGCCGCCGACCCCGCGCTCCTCCTCACTTGGTCCGGCCGGCGCCATAGCATTCTTTTTCATATATATATATATATATATATATATATATATATATATATATATATGCTTTTTTCATATATATATGATGATATATATGCTTGTTATCATAATTGTTTTTGTTCATATATATGATGATTTTTTTATAGAATATGAAGTTTTTTTTCATAGATGATCACATATATATATGAGGTATGCATGGATGTGGATGAAATATGATTTTTTTTTGTTCATAGAACATGATGTTTTTTTATTCATAGTTTTTTTGTTCATGAGAGAGGCGGGGACGTCGAGGGATCATAGATGTAATTTTTTCAGAATTTTCTATCGTGCATAGACCGATTTAAGACCACGGGAGCACCCCCCCCTATCGTTGCAAAAGTTGCTAAGTGATATTAAGAAGGAAGAAGAAGAAAAAGAAGGATAGGAAAAAAGAAAATAAGAAGAGGAAGAAAGAAGAAGAGGAGAGGAAGAAGAGGAAAAATAAATAAGAAGAGGATAAAAGAAGAAAAAAAAAGAGAAAATTTTCTATTTTTTTCTTCTTCTCCTCTATTCCTTTCTTCTTCTCCTTTTTTTCTTCTTTTTTTTCTTCGATTGCTTCTCTTCTATTCCTTTCTTCTTCTCCTCTTTTTATTTCTTCTTTTGTCTTCTTATTTTTTATCGGGTATGTCGTTGTCGATATACCCCCTCCCGATAACTTCAACACGAGGGGGGGGCGTCGATATACCCCCTCCCCGATAACATTATTTTCCCATGTATGTATGTCGCGTCGTTGTTGATATAACCCCCTCCCGGATAACTTTGACATGAGGGGCGGTCAATATATATACCCCCTCTCGACCGTGATAACTTATACCACGGGAGAACCCCCCCCCCCTCGGCTCTCTCGCTCGACCAAAACTCTCGAGGACACCCAAACCCTAGAAAAAACGATCTTGGTCTCCTACCCCCTCCCGCCGCGCCACTACCCGATCAACTCTCTCGAGGCCACCCAATTTTACCAAGTTAAAAGAGCGTTGTCGTCGAGGCCACCCCAAACCCTTGAAGCATTGTCGAGGCCACCCCAAACCCTAGAGAAGCAGCGTCGAGGCCACTAATATGATTCCTTATTGTGATTATATTACCTAGCTAGTTCTACGTTTGCCACTAATATATCCAGCTATCATGTTTGACTAATAATTGCCATGTTGTAAATATTTGCAGAAACTATGGAGCATCCCCGGGATGAAGAAACAGAAGAGATGTTGGGGGACATAATCGCAAAAGGAAGGATGTCGTTGCGTCGTTTCTCAATGACACCGATGGTCTGGAAGGACAGGGACCAAGCATGGAGATAAGAGAGGACACTTCTCTCTATTAATTAGCTAGCTAACACAATATATGAAACACCTAAATTAACCCCCCCCCCCAAACCCCCTAACCCCCCCCCTTTCAAAAAAAACAAAAACCCCAGCACCTGAAATGCTAACGCGTGGATGCCTATTGGTCCCGGTTGGTGCCACCAACCGGGACCAAATGGCCTCCTGCCTGGGCTCGCCGCACCGGTCATGTGGAGGCCCATCTGTCTCGGTTTATGCAAGAACCGGGACTAAAGGTATAGGGCATTAGTACCGACACTTTAGTCCCGGTTCAAAAACCGGGACTAATGGCCCTTACGAACCGGGACTATAGGTCCTTTTTCTACTAGTGTATGATCAGTTCTGCTATAAGAGACTTGTACCTGGTCTTCTTTATAGTTGGTTTTAGGAGATTAATTGCACCTTGAAGTTCAGTCTTATTAACTGCTCCCTCCATTTCGAATAATAAAATGGTCTAACTTTTTTCTGAATCAGATGTATATATAAACACATTTTAGTATGTTTGTTGATTCATTTCAATAGTATGTAGTCCATGTTAAAATATTCAAAACATTTTATAGTTCGAACAGATGTGATAAAAGCTTATTTTATGTACTTCGTCTTTGTAGATAAAATTTTGTTTCATGCCTTATTGATGTTTCATGCCTCGGTGGTTGGGTCCAGCTCGTGCACCATTTCTTTTCTCGAAGAGGTGTCATTGTTGTAGCACCTATCGTGTTGCCTGAGATTGCTATCCGCTAATGTTTGTTGCAATGTTTTGTTGGTCGTTTTCCTTTCGTAATAATTTGGATGTGTGCATCCTTAAAGTCTTAAATGGCACTTGAAATCATGTTGGAGCAAGGACAGGGTGTAGTTGATATCTCCCTGATATCGATATTAATATCATTTTCATAATTACATGATGGTTGATAGCAGTTTCACGATTACATGATTAAATGACGAGCTCTTAAAATATGATTTACCAGACAAATTTATAGCAGGATGCATAATGCTGAATCCCTCCTTGGAGGAAGTTTGCTACTACCTCCGTCCTGGTTTATAGGTCCTCTTTATAGTTTGTACCAAATTTTGACCAAAGATTTAACTAACAAAATATTAATGCATGTAAACAAAAAATATAATGTTGGATTCGTATTTGAACATAGTTTTCAATGTAATAATTTTTTGTGACATACATGAATATTTTGTTAGATCAATCTACGGTCAAAATTTGGCACGAAATACAATAGGGACAAATAAACTAGGACGGAGGTAGTACTTCTCTCCGTCCAATAATATTAAAACCTTATTACGTCTGATATTCGATATAATAAGATTTTATATTATACTACGGACTAACATATTGGCAGGAACGGATTAGGGGGGCGAGATCCCCCAACGATCGCCTCGTCCCTTGACAGCTATGACTTATTCACAAATCATTTTTGGCAGTGGGCTAGTAAAATTATATTAGCAGCCATATTGGCTTGGAAAAAGGCCATCGTGATTCTCAAAAGAAGAAAAAATGTAAAAGGCCATCGTCGTACTAGGCACGTACATATGGCTCCTAAGAGAATCTACGACTTGACAAATCCAAACACTCAAACACCCGCGGACGCGACAGTGCGCGTCCGCGGACAGTGGCTGGTTACACCTCAAATTAGCCATTGTCATCTGAGTCCCTCATATTTCAAACCCTATATTCATACAAAGCATGCAAAAAAATCTACATACTACCTTAGATAATCTTCGTCATCGGAGATGTCCATGTTGTCGGTGCGGGGCGCCGGGTGGACGGACGCATAGGAGGGCTCCGGCTCATACTCCCCCTGCTTGACCTCGTCCATGTAGCCGAGCATCTCCGCCTCCTCCACAGCCCGCTGTGCCTCCATCTCCTGGGGGTGACGGCGTCTGGTCTCTGCAGCCGACTCCGAGCGGAGAGAATTGAGGATGGCCGGCTACTCCACTTGCAGATCCGCGTCGCCAGCGTCCCCCACATCCTCCTTCTCCTCCAGCTCATCGTCCTCCTCCAGATCCACTACATTCGGAGGAAGCCCCGTGGCAATCCGGGCTTCGCGCCTTGCCCGGATCTTCTCAAGGATCTCCAGCCGACGCTCCGGCGTTGAAAATGGTTAGCTCCTCACCCGGCGGCGTGGGGGCATGACTACTAGTGATGGCGGACGGTGAGTGGAAAATGGCGGCAACGGCGGCGGCGGACAGGCGAAGGAAAATGTGGAGGATAGGGTTTTGGTGTCGGCGGTCTACTTAAATAGGCGGGCTAGGCATTACGCGACCCGCCGGAGCGGCGCCACGCGGCGATAGCGGTCCGACTGAGGAGACAAGCTTCGGACCGCCGTGTTTCTAGGCGATTCCACGTGGGACCCTACCGCCAGTCCGACGTGATGGGCGCGCCCGAGTGCCCCCATATCCGCATCATATTTGGGCTAAATATGAGGGGTGCCGGTCAGCCCGGGCGTTGAGACGCCCGTCTGGTTTGAAATTTTGTGACCGTTCAGTGACCGGACGGCCTGCTCGGGCATTTGAGGAGGGTTAGGGGTGCCCGGCTGTAGATGCTCTAACTTCTTTGTTTCCAAGCCGCCAGGGACTGCTGCGATCGGATCTTTCCATTGTTTGGACACTCCACCAGGGACTACTGCGATTGAATCTTTCCATCGCGCGGCGGCGCCACCGCCACCGCTGAGAAGCAGAGAAGGGAAGGGGAGGACGTAACAGGAAAGCGTCGATCTACGGACCACGAACACGTTGCCGAAAGGCTTAACGCACTGATGAATGGCAACAACATGAGGGAAAAAGGTAGTTTATTTTCAAATTAGATTAGTTCGTGCCTTCACAAATTATAGAAATGTACAATTGATTCTTAATACATGATATCTTATAATTATTCTATGTTGATTACGTCAGGTGGTTAATGTTCCAAGCATGTCTCTTTAGAGGAAAGGATGAATCTGAGGATTCCAAGAACCAAGGTAATAGCCGGACCAAAATTTAATTGATATGCAAACTCCTAATCCAAAAATTATGATACTATAAAATTTCACAAATCTACATCTCTTATGTCGTTGTCTTTCTATTAGTGCTCAGATTTGCTATCTATTTTTCTCTTATTACTTGAAGAGGCGAGTTAAATTTGTTAAGAAATTTGTGGAAAGGGGGTTAACACAAGGGAAACAAAATTCATGTATCATTGTCTTCGCTCCTCTATGCTCAAATTCTAGCTCCGCCCCTGCATATTGGATGTAATAAGGTTTAATATTATGGGATGGAGGGAGTACATGTTATTTCCCGCAAAAGAAATGACTATATATAAATTATTGTGTGCGAGAAATTAATGTTTGTGCTCATGAACTCGCACGGTTTAGTTTTGGGGAGTTTGAAACCCCTGATTTCTTGTTCCCATCTATAGTAACGGATATGATTATTTGTGTTTAAATAAAGTCGACAAAGTTCCTTATATCGTCGACCCATATCACGCGTTTATAGTTCGCGGAAAACGACAGTAATATGAATTCAAATACGACAGTAATATTAATTCAAATAACATAAAATGTGAATATTATGAATCCAAATTACAATGATTATTCAAGTCACCGAATAAAACTAATAATTCAATACAACAATTGTTCCAAATACAACAATGATATCAATCACACATGAATTAAATAAAATGAATGTAAAATTGGCCGGTGCCTTTGTCAATGGTGCTCAATGCCTTTGGCCATGCCTCTGCCAATGGTGCTCAATGAGATCCTCCTGAAGCTGATGGTGGGTGTTTGCATCTTCAATCTGCCGGTATGTCTGAAGGAGTACTTGTATGCGGTCAAGGTCTCTAGTTGGCTTCACACGACTACCAGTATTGTCGTAGAAGAACTCCAAGTTCAAGTCTGTCTCATCTTCGATGATCATGTTGTGAAAAATCACACAACATGTCATGATGTTGCTCTGGGTTTTCTTGTCCCAAAAACGAGCAGGACCACACACAATGGCAAATCTAATTGCAAAACTCCGAAGCCTCTTTCTATATCTTTCCGGGAAGCGTCCTATACCTTTGCGAATTCAATATACTTCCTAGTTTTGGGCTTTTTGATGCTCTTCACAAATGTACACCAGGAGGGGTAAATACCATCTGCAAGATAGTACCCCCTTTGTGTTCGCATGCCCATCCACCGTGAATTTGCAAGTACACTAGCTAGTCTAGCAAACAAATGAGACCGTTGCAACATATTGATATCATGAGAGTACCCGGCATACCAAAAAAACAACAATGCCATATCCATAAATCCTCGGATGCTACAGCCTCTAGCACAATTGTTGCACCACGAGACTTGCCAAAATACGGCCCGTGCTATGCCTTCAGGGATTTTTTCCAAGTCCAATGCATGCACTCAACTCTTCCTAGCATGCCGGGCCAACCTCGCTTCTCATTTGCTGCCATCAACTTTATTGTGTCTTCCCCGTTGGGTGCACTAAGATAGACATGACCAAAGACGCAGATCATCACTATGGCAAACCTATGCACTGACTCAATTGTAGTATCTTCGCCAATGCGAAGGTACTCGTCGGCATAGTCAGCCGGAATACCATATGCAATCGCACGCATAGCTGAGGCGATTCCTTGATGCGCTAAAACCCAACAAGCCCACGACGTTTCTCCTTTGAGTAAAAACCAGACAATTGGCCTCGCAAGCTTGCACAATTTTTACCAAGACCAGCGCATTCGATACCTTCTCCAGCAGAGGTGCGGAGGATTGGCTGGATTGTCCACGAAGTAGTCTTGCATCAACATCATATTCCCGAGATGACTGTTGCCAGGGATGCAAAGACGGCCGACGGTCGAACCTCGCTGTCTCTTGCGGTTTTGATCCTCGACCTTCTTCATGGCTAGGACTACCACGACCATCTGCTGACAATGGCGCTCGAGCATCGATTCCACGTCCGAGTCGTCGGGCGAGGACAAATCCTCCCGCAAAATTGCTCGCAAGGGCTCAAATCCATCTAAAAAACCGTATACAAGTTCGCATCAACGAAATTTTTGCGGCCGAGCTACAAAGGGAAGGAAAGGGGCTCATCGGGGCGGTGGCGACCGGTGGCCGCTCGGTGAATCTGGGGCGGGGGCCGACCGGTGGCGGCTCGGCAAATCCGGGGCGCGCGGCAGCTCGAGGCGGTCGATCCGGGGTGGCGGCGACGTCGGAGTGGCTCGGCTCGTCAGATCCGGGGCGGGTGGCGTGGTTTCGCTGGCGGGAATGGCCGGAATTGCAGGCGACGGGTCGACAACGACGGTGGCGAGCGGCTGCAGGAGGGGATGTGGGGAGCGCGCGCTGAAATGTCCTCCCGCCAACTGCTTTTGTGGAATACATGGCACCGACGGGGCCCGGGGGACTGTGTTTTGGCGGGTCGGAGGGGTGATTTTACCACGCCCCTTGATTTTTTACCGGTCGGACAGTTTAAGATTTCTATTCTGGTCACTTTTTTCACCCAAAAGCGTAAACTGGCGGTTATTTTGTGGGTCGGGGTGAAATAAAGGGTCTTCTAGAGATGCTCTTAGAAAACTTGTTACGAAGCAGAATTAACCTCGAGAGCAACTAGTTGACGAGCGCTCCTTCGGGAGCCTCGCAACGATTAGCGCCACTTGGCGCGCACTCAGCCGCCTGCCACGTGTCGCGCTCTGGAGGCTCCTTCTGGATTTTTGTTTTTTTATTTTTCCGCACACGGTTTTGGCTTTTTAAATAGGTTTTCCTGGTTTTTATCGATGTTTCGGTTTTCCACCGGTCTCCCTTAGCTTTTGGGTATAAACAATTCAGGATTTTTTATGCGCGAAAAAACACATTTTATTTTTTCCTTTCGCGAGAGGCATGGTTTTGTTTCCGCGAGATTCACGGCCATGTCTCTCAGAAAAGGAAAAAGGGCATTTTCAGTTTTTTTCTTCCGCGAGAGGCACGGTTTTGCTTCCGTGAGAGGCTCAACCGTGCCTCTCAAAAACGAAAAAAAACGCGTTTTCTGTTTTTTTTTTCTTCCGCGAGAGGCACGGTTGTGCTTTCGCGAGAGGCACGGCCGGGCCTCTCGTAAATAGAAAAAAACACGTTTTCTGTTTCTTTTTTCTTTCGCGAGAGGCACTGTTTTGCTTCCGCGAGAGGCATGGTTGTGCTTTCACAAGAGGCACAGCCGTGCCTCCACGGAAACTAAAAAACAAACGCATTTTCTCTTTTTTTTTCCTTCCACGAGAGGCACGGCTTTGCTTCTACGAGAGGCACGGTTGTGATTTTGCGAGAGGCACGGACGTGCCTCTTTCGGAAAGGAAAAAATCCGTGCTCCCAGTTCGGCTTTTTCATTAGTTTTTCGTGAAAAAAAGTTCGTCAAAACCTATCGACATGGGATCTAGTGTTGAAGATCTCAACACGAGGAATCCAACGGTGAAAATAATTCAAGATTTGGACGCATGGTTAAGAGATAAAACGTTTTCAATAAACGGATCTACGAAAAAAGGGAAAACTCTCAGGTTGCGCACCACTTGTCGCAACCTAGGAAGGTGAGAGTGATCTTTGTGAGTACTCCTCAATTAGTGATTTCGATAAACCGTTGTCGAGTTGGAACATCATGCAGCTGGGCCCGTATCTCTTTTGGAAAGCATTAGACGGGCCCTGTTTATTTGTGGCCTCTACCATAGGCCTCCCCCACGCTGCTCCTCTGCCGCCGCTCCCGTGGTGGCGGTGTACCCCCCTTCCCTAAGGGGAGGGGGATCTCCGGCTGTAGCGAAGGGCGAGGCGGAGCTTGGGCCCCGAGGCAGCGGCCTCGGTCTGCATGGCGACTGATACGTCCATTTTGCATCATGCTTTTATATCAATATTTATTGCATTATGGGCTGTTATTACACATTATATCTCAATACTTATGGCTATTCTCTCTTATTTTACAAGGTTTACCATGAAGAGGGTGCCGGCAGCTGGAATTCTGGCTGGAAAAGGAGCAAACATTGGAAACTTATTCTGCACTGCTCAAAAAATCCTGAAACTCCACGAAACCTGTTTTTGGAATTAACAAGAATTATTGAGCGGAAGAAATACATCAGGGGGCCCACACCCTGGCCAGGAGGGTGGGGGTGCACCCACCCCTACTGGGCGCGCCCCCTATCTCCTGGGCCCCCTGGTGGCCCCCCGGTGTCCATCTTCTACTATATGAAGGTTACGCTGGAAAAAATCACGGGCAAGCTTATGGGACAAAACTCCGCCGCCACGCGGCGGAACCTTGGCGAAACCAATCTAGGGCTCTGGCGGAGTTGTTCTGCCGGGGACACTTCCCTCCGGGAGGGGGAATCATCACCAAAGTCATCACCAACGATCCTCTCATCGTGAGGGGGTCAATCTCCATCAACATCTTCACCAGCACCATCTCCTCTCAAAACCCTAGTTCATCTCTTGTATCCAATCTTGTATCAAAACCACAAATTGGTACCTGTGGGTTGCTAGTAGTGTTGATTACTCCTTGTAGTTGATGCTAATTGGTTTACTTGGTGGAAGATCATATGTTCCGATCCTTAATGCATATTATTACCCCTCTGATTATGAACATGAATATGCTTCATGAGTAGTTACGTTTGTTCCTCAGGACATGGGTGAAGTCTTTCTATTAGTAGTCATGTGAATTTGGTATTCGTTCGATATTTTGATGAGATGTATGTTATCTTTTCCTCTAGTGGTGTTATCTGAACGTCGACTACATGACACTTCACCATTATTTGGGCCTAGAGGAAGGCATTGGGAAGTAATAAGTAGATGATGGGTTACTAGAGTGACAGAAGCTTAAACCCTAGTTTATGCGTTGCTTCGTTAGGGGCTGATTTGGATCCATATGTTTAATGTTGTGGTTAGGTTTACCTTAATACGTCTTTTGTAGTTGCGGACGCTTGCAATAGGGGTTAATCATAAGTGGGATGCTTGTCCAAGTAGGGGCAGTACCCAAGCACCGGTCCACCCACATATCAAATTATCAAAGTACCGAACGTGAATCATATGAACGTGATGAAAACTAGCTTGACGATAATTCCCATGTGTCCTTGGGAGCTCCTTCCTCATTATAAGAAATTGTCCAGGCTTATCCTTTGCTACATAAAGGATTGGGCCACCTTGCTGCACTTTATTTACTTGTTGCTCGTTACAATTTACCTTATCACAAAACTATCTATTACCTACAATTTCAGTGCTTGCAGAGAAAACCTTACTGAAAACCGCTTATCATTTCCTTCTGCTCCTCGTTGGGTTCGACACTCTTACTTATCGAAAGGACTACGATAGATCCCCTACACTTGTGGGTCATCAAGACTCTTTTATGGCGCTGTTGCCGGGGAGTGTAGCGCTTTTGGTGAGTGGAACTTGGTAAGGAAAAATTTATATAGTGTGCTGAAATTTTCTGTTACTTGTCACTATGGAAACTAATCCTTTGAGGGGCTTGTTCGGGGTATCTTCACCCCGACCAGAAGAGCAAAGAGTTGCTCCTCAACCTACTGGACTTTTTTAAAATGTTTACTTTGAGATTCCTTCGGGTATGATAGAAAAACTGCTAGCTAATACCTTTGTAGGAGATGGAACATTGCATCCCGATTTACACCTTATCTTTGTGGATGAAGTTTGTGGATTATTTAAGCTTGCAGGTATTCCCGATGATGTTTTCAAAAGGAAGGTCTTCCCTTTATCTTTGAAGGGAGATGCATTGACATGGTATAGGCTATGTGATGATACGAGATCCTGGAATTATAAACGATTGAAGTTGGAATTTCACCAGAAGTTCTATCCTATGCATCTTGTTCATCGTGATCGTAATTACATATATAATTTCTGGCCTCGCGAAGGATAAAGCATCACTGAAGCTTGGGGAGGCTTAAATCAATGTTATATTCATGCCCCAATCATGAGCTCTCTCGGGAAATGATTATTCAAAAAATTTATGCGCGGCTTTCTCTCAATGATCGCAACCTGCTCGATACTTCGTGTGTTGGTTCTTATATGCTGAAGACTATTGATTTCAAATGGGACTTATTGGAAAGAATTAAATGCAACTCTGAAGATTGGGGTTCCGAGGATGGTAAGGAGTCAGGTATGACACCTAAGTTCGATTGTGTTAAATCTTTTATGGATACCGATGTTTTTCGTGGATTTAGCGCTAAGTATGGACTTGACTCTGAGATAGTAGCTTCTTTCTATGAATCTTTTGCTACTCACGTTGATCTCCCTAAGGAGAAATGGTTTAAATATAATCCTCCCATTGAAGTGAAAGTAGTTGCACCTATTATAGTTGAAGAAAAGACTGTCACCTATAGTGATCCTATTGTTCCTACTACTTATGTTGAGAAACCTCCTTTTCCTGTTAGGATAAAGGATCATGCTAAAACTTCGACTGTTGTTCGTAAGAGTAATACTAGGACTTATACACCTCCTGAGCAAATCAAAGTTGAACCTAGTATTGCTATGATTAAAGATCTCTTGGATTATGATTTAGATGGGCATGTTATTTATTTCTATGGTGAGAGTGCTAATATTGCTAGACCAGATACTAAGATACATAGACATGTGGTAGGCATGCCTGTTATTTCTGTTAAAATAGGAGATCATTGTTATCATGGCTTATGTGATATGGGTGCTAGAGCTAGTGCAATACCCTATGATTTATATAAAGAAATTATGCACGACATTGCACCCGTTGAATTGGAAGACATTGATGTCACTATTAAGCTTGCTAATAGGGATACCATTAAACCAGTTGGGATAGTTCGAGATGTTGAAGTCTTGTGTGGGAAGGTTAAATACCCTGCTGATTTTCTTGTTCTTGGTTCCCCACAAGATGATTTTTGTCCCATTATTTTTGGTAGACCCTTCTTGAATACAGCTAGTGCTAGGATTGATTGTGAAAAAGATACGGTTACAATTGGCTTAGAGGGTATGTCTCATTAGTTTAATTTTGCTAAGTTTCGTAGACAATCTCGTGATAGAGAATCACCTAGTAAGGATGAGATTATTGGTCTTGCTTCCATTGCTGTACTTCCTACTGATCCGTTAGAACAATATTTGCTAGACCATGAAAACGAAATGTTTATGAAGGAAAGAAAGGAAATAGATGAAGTGTTCCTTAAACAGGAACCTATGCTGAAACGCAACCTTCCCGTTGAAATTCTTGGGGATCCCCCTCCACCCAAGGGTTATCCCGTGTTTGAACTCAAACCATTACCTGATAATCTTAAGTATGCTTATCTTGATGAAAAGAAAATATATCCTGTTATTATTAGTACTAACCTTTCAGAGCAAGAAGAAGAAAGATTATTGAAAACTCTGAAGAAGCACCGCGCTGCTATTGGATATACTCTGGATGATCTTAAGGGCATTAGTCCTACGTTATGCCAACACAAAATTAATTTGGAGGCTGATGCTAAACCAGTTAGATATCCTCAACGACGACTGAATCCCAAGATGAAAGAACTAGTAAGAAAGGAGATACTAAAGCTCCTTGAGGCAGGTATAATTTATCCTGTTGCTGATAGTGATTGGGTAAGCCCTGTCCATTGTGTTCCTAAAAAGGGAGGTATTACCGTTGTTACTAATGATAAAGATGAATTGATCCCGCAAAGAATTATTACAGGTTATAGGATGGTAATTGATTTCCGTAAATTCAATAAGGCTACTAAGAAATATCATTACCCTTTACCTTTTATTGATCAAATGCTAGAAAGACTATCCAAACACACTCATTTCTGCTTTCTAGATGGTTATTCTGGTTTCTCTCAAATACCTGTGTCAGCGGGGGATCAATCAAAAACTACTTTTACTTAACCTTTCGGTACTTTTGCTTATAGATGTATGCCTTTTGGTTTATGTAATGCACCTGCTACCTTTCAAAGGTGCATGATGGTTATATTCTCTGATTTTTTGTGAAAAGATTTGTGATGTATTCATGGATGACTTCTCCGTTTATGGATCCTCTTTTGATGATTGTTTGAGCAACCTTGATCGAGTTTTCCAGAGATACGAAGACACTAGTCTTGTCTTGAATTGGGAAAAGTGCCACTTTATGGTTAATGAAGGCATTGTCTTGGGGCACAAGATTTCCGAGAGAGGTATTGAAGTTGACAAAGCCAAAGTTGATGCTATTGAAAAGATGTCATGTCCCAAGGACATAAAAGGTATAAGAAGTTTCCTTGGTCATGCCAGTTTTTATAGGAGGTTTATTAAGGACTTTTCTAAAATCTCTAGGCCTCTGAATAATTTATTACAAAAATATATTCCTTTTGTCTTTGACGATGATTGTGTAGAAGCATTTGAAATACTTAAGAAAGCTTTGATCACTGCACCTATTGTTCAGCCACCTGATTGGAATTTACCCTTTGAAATTATGTGTGATGCTAGTGATTATGCTGTAGGTGCTGTTTCAGGGCAAAGAGTTGATAAAAAATTGGATGTTATCCAGTATGCTAGTAAGACTCTTGATACTGCCCAGAGAAATTATGCTACTACTGAAAAAGAATTCTTAGCAGTTTTGATTACATGTGATAAGTTTAGACCTTATATTGTTGATTCCAAAGTTACTATTCACACTGATCATGGTGCTATTAAATATCTTATGGAAAGAAAGATGCTAAGACTAGACTCATTAGATGGTTCTCCTACTCCAAGAATTTGATTTGCATATTATTGATAGAAAGGGAGCTGAGAACCCCGTTGTAGACAATTTGTCTAGGTTAGAGAATGTTCTTGATGACCCACTGCCTATTGATGATAGCTTTCCTGATGAACAATTAGCGGTCGTTAATGCTTCTCGTACTGCTCCTTGGTATGCTGATTATGCTAATTACATTGTTGCTAAGTTTATACCTCCTAGTTTCACATACCAGCAAAAGAAAAAGTTCTTTTATGATTTAAGACATTACTTTGGGACGACCCACACCTCTATAAAGAGGGAGTAGATGGTGTTATTAGACGTTGTGTACATGAGCATGAACAGGAACAGATCCTACGCAAGTGTCACTCTGAATCCTATGGAGGATACCACGCTGGAGATAGAACTGCACACAACGTACTGCAATCTGGTTTTTATTGGCCTACTCTCTTCAAAGATGCTCGTAAGTTTGTCTTATCTTGTGATGAATGTCAAAGAATTGGTAATATTAGTAGACGTCAAGAAATGCCTATGAATTATTCTCTTGTTATTGAATCATTTGATGTTTGGGGCTTTGATTATATGGGACCCTTTCCTGCCTCTAATGGTTACACTCATATTTTAGTTGTTGTTGATTATAGAAGCTATTCCAACTAGTAGTGCTGATCATAACACTTCTATTAAAATGCTTAAAGAAGTTATTTTTTCGAGGTTTGGAGTCCCTAGATATCTTATGACTGATGGTGGTTCACATTTTATTCATGGTGCTTTCCGTAAGATGCTTGATGAGTATGATGTTAATCATAGAATCACATCTCCTTATCATCTGCAGTCTAGTGGTCAAGTAGAGTTGAGCAATAGAGAGCTCAAATTAATTTTGCAAAAGACTGTCAATAGATCTAGAAAGAATTGGTCCAAAAAACTTGATGATGCATTATGGGCATATAGAACTGCTTACACAAATCCTATGGGTATGTCTCCATATAAGATGGTTTACGGAAAAGCGTGTCATTTACCTCTTGAACTTAAACATAAAGCATATTGGGCTATTAAAGCGCTCAACTATGACTTCAAACTTGCCGGTGAGAAGAAGTTGTTTTGCATTAGCTCACTTGATGAATGGAGAACCCAAGCCTACGAGAATGCCAAGCTATTTAAAGAAAAATTCAAACGCTGGCATGACAAAAGGATACAAAAGCGTGAGTTTAACGTAGGGGATTATGTGTTATTATTCAACTCCCGTTTAAGATTTTTTGCAGGAAAACTTCTCTCTAAATGGGAAGGTCCTTACGTTATCGAGGAGGTCTATCGTTCTGGTGCCATAAAAATCAACAACTTCAAAGGCACAAGTCCGAGGGTGGTGAACGGTCAAAGAATCAAACATTATATTTCAGGTAATCCTATCAATGTTGAAACTAATATTATTGAAGCCGTAACCCCGGAGGAATACATAAGGGACACTTTCCAGAACGTTCCAGACTCCGAAAAGGAATAGGTATGTGATACGGTAAGTAAACTGACTCCGAAACAACTCCAATGGCAATTTTTATCAGTTTTGGAATATTTAAGAATTTTAGGAAGAAAGAAGTAGTCCGGGAGGACACGAGGCCTCCACGAGGGTGGAGGGCGCGCCCACCCTTACTGGGCGCGCCCCTCTGTCTCGTGGACACCGCATGTGCCTCCCGAACTCCGTTTTCTTGCACGTTATGTATTTTGGTCGGTAAAAATTCATTATATAAACTCCCGAAGGTTTTGACCACCGTATCATGCAAATATCCTCTGTTTTCGTTTCGAGCTGTTTCTGTTTTAGATCTAGAGCATCATGCGTCTCCAAGCTCTCCCAAGGACAAGTTTTTCGAGAGGGTTATCAACCCCTATCTCACAGAGGTGCTGCAACACCCTCGAATCATTGAGATGCGTGAGGGGGTGCTTCACATCCGCGATGTGGAGGGACCAAGGCATACCGGAAGCATGGAGACAAAGCTCGAAGCCGTGGAGCAGCAAGTTTTCAAGTGCCAAGGGATGGTGGAGCGTGGACTCAACGCCAACCAGATGATGATCACGGAGTTCACCAACAACCACAAGCTAGATGCCAAGGTCATTGGGGAGACCATCTTCAAGCTTCAAAAGAAAATCGAGCACCTCCAAGCCTAGATCCATGACCTGCAAAATCAAAACTGTGAGTATGAATATAGATTCAAGAGGATGAGTTTGGCTGCAGATTTAAGGATCTCGGAGACTCGATCATCCTTCTATGATGGTGAGCCTATGCCTTGGAAGATGGACGACAAGCTTACATCGTCAACAACTCCTACTTCACCACCTCCGAGGACATAATCACATGGGTATGGGCACTCCCCTTGGCAACTGCCAAGCTTGGGGGAGGTGCCCCGGTATCGTATCACCATCACACCCCTATCTTTACTGTTTTATTTAGTTCGATCCTTTTAGTAGTATTTTGATCTAGTAGATTGAAGTTTTGGTATCAAGTAGTTTTGAGTTTTGCTTTGTGATCTCTTTATGTAATCGAGTCTGTGAGCTATCTATAATAAAGATTAGTGTTGAGTCAAGGGCTTTGCTATGTTATTATGATCTTGAGAAAGTAGAAAGAATAAAAGAGTTCATATTGATCTTACGGTTAGTGATGACTTCGCGCATAGAAAGTATGAGGCATAAAAGTTGTTGAGAGTTGATAAACATAGTTTTGGTCATCGTTGCAATTAATAGGAAGTGATAAGGAAAGAGAGGTTCACATACAAATACATTATCATGGACATCTTTTATGATTGGGAGCACTCATTAAGTATGACATGCTAAAAGAGTTGACGTTGGACAAGGAAGACAACATAATGGTTTATGTTTTCTCACATCTCAGTTAAAGTATATTGTCGTTGACCTTCCAAACATGTTGAGCTTGCCTTTCCCCCTCATGCTAGCCAAATTCCTTGCACCAAGTAGAGATACTACTTGTGCTTCCAATTATCCTTAAACCCAGTTTTGCCATGAGAGTCCACCATACCTACCTATGGATTGAGTAAGATCCTTCAAGTAAGTTTTCATGTTGCAGGCAATAAAAATTGCTATCTAAATATGTATGACTTATTAGTGCAGAGAAAATAAGCTTTATACGATCTTGTTGTGGAAGTAATAAAAGCGACGGACTGCATAATAAAGGTCCACATACATGGGGCAATATAAAGTGATGTTCTTTTGCATTAAGATTTTGTGCATCCAACCCTAAACTCACATGACAACCTCTGCTTCCCTCTACGAAGGGCCTATCTTTTACTCTATTGTTTTTACTTTATGCTTGAGTCAAGGTGATTCTCACCTTTCCCTTTTTCATTTTATCCTTTGGCAAGCTCCTCGTGTTTGAAAGATCATGACATATATATCCAACTGGATGTAAGTTAGCATGGATTATTATTGTTGACATCACCTAAAGGTGAATACGTTGGGAGGCAACACAATAAGCCCCTATCTTTCTCAGTGTCCGGCTGAAACTCCATAACCACAAGTACTGCGCGAGTGTTAGCAATTGTAGAGGACTACATGATAGTTGAGTATGTGGATTTGCTGAAAAGCTCTATTGTTGACTCTTTCTGATGTTATGATAAATTGCAATTTCTTCATGACTGAGATTATAGTTTGCTAGTTCTCAATGAAGTTTCTGAACCATACTTGACATTGTGAATTGATTGTTACTTGAGTATAAGAAATCATATGATAAAATCTATTTATGTTGCTGTTATAAGAATGATCATGATGCCCTCATGTCCGTATTTTATTTCTATCGACACCTCTATCTCTGAACATGTGGACAAATTTTTCGATATCGGCTCCCGCTTGAGGACAAGCGAGGTCTAAGCTTGGGGGAGTTGATACGTCCATTTCGCATCATGCTTTTATATCAATATTTATTGCATTATGCGCTGTTATTACACATTATATCTCAATACTTATGGCCATTCTCTGTTATTTTACAAGGTTTACCATGAAGAGGGGGAATGCCGGCAGCTGGAATTCTGGCTGGAAAAGGAGCAAACATTGGAAACCTATTCTGCACTGCTCCAAAAATTCTGGAACTCCACGAAACTTGTTTTTGGAATTAATAGGAATTATTGAGCGGAAGAAATACATCAGGGGGCCCACACCCTGGCCCGGAGGGTGGGGGCGCGCCCACCCCTACTGGGTGCGCCCCTCTATCTCCTGGGCCCCCTGGTGGCCCCCCGGTGTCCATCTTCTGCTATATGAAGGCTTTTACCCTGGAAAAAATCGTGGGCAAGCTTACGGGACGAAACTCCGCCGCCACGAGGCGGAACCTTGGCGGAACCAATCTAGGGCTCCGGCGGAGCTGTTCTGTCGGGGACACTTCCCTCCGGGAGGGGGAAATCATCACCAACGTCATCACCAACGATCCTCTCATCGTGAGGGGGTCAATCTCCATCAACATCTTCACGAGCACCATCTCCTCTCAAAACCCTAGTTCATCTCTTGTATCCAATCTGGTATCAAAACCACAAATTGGTACATGTGGGTTGCTAGTAGTGTTGATTACTCCTTGTAGTTGATGCTAATTGGTTTACTTGGTGGAAGATCATATGTTCAGATCCTTAATGCATATTATTACCCCTCTGATTATGAACATGAATATGCTTTGTTAGTAGTTACGTTTGTTCCTTAGGACATGGGTGAAGTCTTGGTATTAGTAGTCATGTGAATTTGGTATTCGTTCGATATTTTGATGAGATGTATGTTGTCTTTTCCTCTAGTGGTGTTATGTGAACGTCGACGTCATGACACTTCACCATTACTTTGGCCTAGAGGAAGGCATTGGGAAGTAATAAGTAGATGATGAGTTGCTAGAGTGACAGAAGCTTAAACCCTAGTTTATGCGTTGCTTCGTTAGGGGCTGATTTGGATCCATATGTTTAATGATGTGGTTAGGTTTACCTTAATACTTCTTTTGTAGTTGCGGACGCTTGCAATAGGGGTTAATCATAAGTGGGATGCTTGTCCAAGTAAGGGCAGTACCCAAGCACCGCTCCACCCACATATCAAATTATCAAAGTACTGAACGCGAATCATATGAACGTGATGAAAACTAGCTTGACAATAATTCCCATGTGTCCTCGGAAGCTCCTTCCTCATTATAAGAATTTGACCGGAGCATGACGGCGCTCGCCGTCCGGCCAACTCCGGTGTCGGGAGAACGCGAGCCTGGTCTCGTTGGAACGGCCGTGACGCGGCGCGTCCAACGGTGGTTGCGGCTGTGGCTGGGGTGGTCAGTAGCGGCAACTACGATGAGCGAGGCCGTGGTCGGAGCTCGAGCAACGGCGGAGATGGCTCTATAGGGCACGGCAAGGCGAACCCGTGGGTGTTTCGGGTTCGCAGGAGCGCGGCGAGCATGGTGGTGATGCTCGGGCGAGCGGCCGAGCTCAGGAGCGCAGAGCTCGTTGACCATGGCAGCGGCGAGCCTCGGTGGAGGTGGGAAACGAAGCTCGAGCAAGAACGCGAGTAGGAGGGGAGGGGGAATAGGTCCGTGAGCTCACAGCGGTTGCAACGGTGGCCACGGGGAGCTCAGGGAGGGGTTGGTGACGGCAGGAGTTCGCTGGCGATCTCGGCGACCCGAGGTTGAAGAAGGCGGCGGTGTGGGTGTTCGGGGGCGTCCGGCGGCGCGTGTGTCCTCGAGGAGGCGTAGACGACAGAGGCGGATCTCCTGGACATGTTGGGGAGGCTAGGCGGTGGCTGTGGCCGCGGCGAACAACGTCAGTGGCGAGGGTGGCGTTCGGTCGCGGGAGGGAAATGGCGGCAAAGGATGGGACAAGCACGAGAGGGAGTGAGAGGGGCCGGGGGGGTTGCGTGGCTTCTCCAGGGTTCATGGGAGCAAGCAGGGAGGCAGGAGGTGGCGTGCGGTGGCCGTGCGCGCGTCGGGCACGCGCTGTGCATCCGACTGGCGGGAGGAAGAAGACATCCCTGCCCCTGGTGGGCTGGGTCGGCCAGATGGGCTGCCAGGTGAGCGGCAGGTAAGTTTCTTCTCCCTCTCAGCCTTTTTCCTATTTTGGTTTCTGTTTAATATTTTTTTGCAATTTGTTTTTGATTTAGTAAAAACACCAAATCATTTCCATAAATCCTGAAATTAATTGTGGGCAATAACTGAATTATCTCAGAGGCCCTTAGCTATTTCCAGAATTGTTGGAGCATTTAATAATATTTATAGCAATTAAATGCCCCAATTCAAATCTTTTACGACTTAAATTCAGTGCCCAACTTGTTCCTTAAAAATGGTCATTATTTTTGGTATGGATCAAAACCATTGCCAAAAATATCAAACATCAAATAAGAGCATTTTGGGTTCTTGAATGCAATTTATTTAAGTTGGACCTATTTGGATTTCAAAGTGCTAGGGTTTGAACAATCCCCATTTCAAGTTTCCTTTAAAATTTAAACATGATGCAACAACCAAGCTAGACCAAGTGCTAGGTAAAGCTAGGGATGTGACAACTCACCCCCACTAAACAAGAATCTCGTCCCAAGATTCAAGCATAGGGTAAGATGAAGGGGGGACGCAAACTAACACAATCTTCACGATCCAGGTTGCACTTCATAAGAACATTGACTCGATCACCATCTTTGTCTCGAGGTCTTGCTCTGGGGACTCCAACCAACATGACAATGAGAGGAAAAGGAAAACTCTAGAAGGATCGATCTTCTTGAAGATCGAACAACTCAGGATCAACTCACAGAATGAGACATAGAAACATCTCTCGAGCTGAGACACGAAGCATACATCTAGAGGGATGGAGTGGAACAGATGACAAGGGTTCACTACGTAGACAACAATTCCACACTTAAAAGGGTGGTGAATGGTTGTCAACGTAGCGAGGATTTGAGTTGCCATGATACCAAAATGAGACACCTTAGAGAAGGGTGAATCGTAGAATTATCCCGTAAGTGGCAAAAAGAATTACTTTTGATACATGGATCATCATAACTCTCTAAACCAGCCTAAG
The DNA here is from genome assembly GCF_018294505.1 of Triticum aestivum. Taxonomy (NCBI): domain Eukaryota; kingdom Viridiplantae; phylum Streptophyta; class Magnoliopsida; order Poales; family Poaceae; genus Triticum; species Triticum aestivum. The sequence goes on along the minus strand of NC_057807.1, from coordinate 667,444,801 downwards.
GCAGTTCACCAACAATTGTTTGGTGGAGTGTGAAGGAATGGCATACTCAGATCGGAAAGGAAACTATGGTTATAGAACAACTCGGCAAACGGGAGGCACATTCCAATTGATACCGAGGATATAACCTAGTGACTGAGAGTGCCCTCAAGAACTTGAGCATTTCCATACCCATCAAGGTTTTACCAACATCCGTGTCAAGGATCCTTGCAACACAACATACTACCATGATGATTAGTGATGGACGATGCAGATGCAAAGGAAGATAACACCTTCTCTGGTTTCACCTTTGCGAGGCCAAGGAAACAAATTCCGGATGATCGACCGAGAGACATTTAGCACTCAGCTTCTAATGTTCTCCTTGATGTGCTAGTGTAACCCATTCATAGATATGGTTTGGTATCTAGAACATCAAGTAAAAGGTCGGACTTCGGGAGCACAAGAATCCATAAGGAATAACTACTGGAGTAAACCCTATGAGATCCTTATGGGGAGGTGGCCAACTTCCTCAATCAAGATACTACAATAATAGGTCTTCCGGTTGGGTGTGTTGGTCACGACATCCACTTTACCGGTTATAGAGAGACCAATATTATAGTTCTTGGAAAACGTTCCAACCATCATATCAGCTTGAGATACAGATCTGGTTGGTGTCAGGATATTCCAGACTCATCAAGTCTAGAAAGAAAAATGAAAGTTTGCAACACAAATCGACGAGATGACATTGCGAGATTCTCGGGAAATGAACTACGATAGAAAGCTCCAAAACATGAGCTGGTTCTGCTACGCACATGTGAATACGCTGTCACAGACAAGCATGACCACGTTGTAGTCTTATAGTAAAACACTACCGAGTTTAGGTTAGGAACCATCATCTAGGGTAACGAAGTCTTGTGCATGACCTAGGATTAGCACGACAACTCCTTTTCCTTGAACAAGTCAATCAGTGGCTTGGCGTGTGATACGCCTCCGTCATATCTATAATTTTAGATTGTTCCATGCCAATATTCTACAACTTTCATATACTTTTGGCAACTTTTTATACTATTTTTTGGGACTAACATATTGATCCAGTGCCCAGTGCCAGTTCCTGTCTGTTGCATGTTTTATGTTTCACAGAAACCCCATATCAAACGGAGACCACACGGGATAAAAACAGACGGAGAATTATTTTGGAATATTTGTGAATTTTCGGAGCAAGAATTAACGCGATACGATGCCCGGGGTGGCCACGAGATAGGGGCCCACGCCCACTTAAAGTGGGCACGTGCCCCACCCTCGTGGGCCACTCGTAAGGCGGTTGATGCCCTTCTTTGGCCGCAGGAAAGCTATTTTTGGAAAACAATCTGGGCGAAGGTTTCAATCCAACCGGAGTTACGGATCTCCAGATATAAAAGAAATGGTGCCAGGGCAGAATTCCAGAACACAGAAACAGAGAGATAGATCCAATATCGGAGGGGCTCTCGCCCCTCCCACGCCATGGGAGCCAAGGACCAGAGGGGAAACCCTTCTCCCATCTAGGGAGAAGGTCAAGTAAGAAGAAGAAGGGGGGCCCTCTCCCCCTTGCTTTCGATGGCGCCGGAACGCTGCCGGGGGCCATCATCATCACCGCGATCTTCACCAACACCTCCATCATCTTCACCAACATCTCCATCACCTTCCCCCATCTATATCCAGCGGTCCACTCTCCCGCAACCCGTTGTACCCTCTACTTGAACATGGTGCTTTATGCTTCATATTATTATCCAATGATGTGTTGCCATCCTATGATGTCTGAGTAGATTTTCTTTGTCCTCTCAGTGATCGATGAATTGCTATGATTGGTTTGAGTTGCATGTTTTATTATTGGTGTTGTCCTATTGTGCCCTCTGTGTCGCGCAAGCATGAGGGATTCCTACTGTAGGGTTTGCAATATGTTTATGATTTTCTTATGGTGGGTGGCGTGAGTGACAGAAGCACAGACCCGAATAAGTAGGTTGTTTGCGTATGGGATAAAGGGGACTTGATACTTTAATGCTATGGTTGGGTTTTACCTTAATGATCTTTAGTAGTTGCGGATGCTTGCAAGAGTTCCAATCATAAGTGCATATGATAAAAGAAGAGAAAGTATGTTAGCTTATGCCTCTCCCTCAAATAGAATTTCAATAGTGATTACCGGTCTAGTAACGTAGTCAAATGCTTAGGGACAATTTCACAACTCCTACCACCACTTTTCCACACTCGCTATATTTACTTCATTGCATCTTTATCTAAAAAAACCCTACTTTTTATTTATGTGTTCTTTATTATCTTGCAAACCTATCCTATCACACCTACAAAGTACTTCGAGCTTCATACTTGTTCTAGGTTAAGCGAACGTCAAGCGTGCGTAGAGTCGTATCAGTGGCCGATAGGACTTGAGAGAGTATTTGTTCTACCTTTAGCTCCTCGTTGGGTTCGACACTCTTACTTATCGAAAGAGTCTACAACTATCCAGTATACTTGCGGGTCATCAAGACCTTTTTCTGGCGCCGTTGCCGGGGAGTCATAGCATGGGGTGAATATTCTCGTGTGTGCTTGTTTGCTTTACCACTAAGTAATTCTTATTTGCTGTTCTAAGTTGTTCTCTATCTCTAGTTATGGATATAGAACACGAAATACCAAAAAAATTAGGTGTACTTACAACTCATGGAGATGGGGTAACTCCTAAAACACTCGATGATCATCATGTGAGAAATATTTTTTACTACTTTGATAATCCTGAGAAAACCCAACTCAACTTTATAATGGGAGACACGTTGGATCAACGTGAAAACTTTAGGGATTATCGCTTGACACAAAAAGGGAAACTATTATGGGATCAAATTAATATGTTGCGTTGGTATGCCCGGGATCTATGCTTGAGATATGATATTACTTGTTGCTCTAGGATGAAGGCTCCACACCTTCCCTTTTCATGCAAATTTAATGATAATGAAACCTTAGCTTCTTATGCTAATGGTATATATGATTACTTTGATGTTGAACAAATTGAAGAATGTGTTGCTTTTAAGGCTGCTTATGAAATTGAATCTTTGTTTGAAAAGTATGAAGCTTTTGATGATGATGTTTATAGGCCTGAAAATCTTGCTATACTTAGATATTGCTATGAAAATTATGAATACAATTACAATATTAATGCATTTGTTGAGAAAGTCTCCGCTGTCCAAGAAGAGACTAATATTTTGTGGGAAGCTATGGAAGAAGAAATTGATGAAACTGAGAGCTCATTGGATGAAAAAGATGATGAGGAGAGCGAAGAACAAAAGGAGGAAGAGCGGATTGATCGCCCGTGCCCACCTTCTAATGAGAGTAACTCTTCAACTCATACATTTATTAATTCCCCTTCGTGCTTACCGAAGGATGATTGCTATGATGATTGCCATGATCCCGTTGATTCTCTTGAAATATCTCTTTTTGATGATGCTTGCTATGCTTGTGGCCAAGATGCCAATATGAATTATGCTTATGGAGATGAACTGGCTATAGTTCCTTATGTTAAACATGAAATTGTTGCTATTGCACCCACGTATGATAGTCCTATTATCTTTTTGAATTCTCCCAACTACACTATATCGGAGAAGTTTGTGCTTTTTAAGGATTATATTGATGGGTTGCCTTTTACCATTGCACATGATGATTTTGATGAATGTAATATGCATGTGCTTTCTGCTCCTACTTGCAATTATTATGAGAGAGGAACTATATCTCCGCCTCTTTATGTTTCCCACACGGTAAAATTGCAAGAAACTGCTTATACTATGCATTGGCCTTTACTTGGTGTGCATGAATTGTTCTTTTATGACATGCGGATGCATAGGAAGAGAGTTAGACTTCGGTGTTGCATGATATATGTTACTTTGTGCTCACTACTAAATTACAAATCATTGTTAATTAAAATTGGCTTTGATATACCTTGGGATCCGGGTGGATTCTTTAATTGAGCACTATATGCCTAGCTTAATGGCTTTAAAGAAAGCGTTGTCAGGGAGACAACCTGGAAGTTTTAGAGAGTCATTTATTTCTGTTGAGTGCTTTTATATAGTTTTAAAAAAAGAGGGGAACCAAAAACTTCTCGATATGAGGAAAAGGAAAGTGAAAGTGAGAGAGACAAGCATTGTTGAAGTGGGAGAGCTCCTTGAACTTTGTTCATGCTCACGGAAACTTTGTGAATCTTAATTACAGAAACTTTTCATCAAAAATAATTATCCCCTTGTACAATTCCATTGTTTTATAAAAATAATGTGCCAAGGTTTGCCTTTAGGATGTTTACAATGCTTGTTGGTTTGTACGGTGCAGGACAGAAACTTTGGCTGTAGTGCGCGATTTTACATTTTTAATTGGAATGTCAATTGGTTCTGATTCCTTTTGCATTGTCTTGCTATACAACTTGTTTATTTTTTCTAATTTTTTAGAATTTTGGGGGACCAGAAGTATGGTGGATGTTCAGATTGCTACAGACTATTCTGTTTTTGACAGATTCGGTTTTTGATGCATAGTTTGCTTCTTTTGATGAATCTATCAATTTATATTAGTGGATTAAGCCATGTAAAGTTATATTACAGTATACACAATGCAAAAACAAAATATGAATTGGTTTGCAACAGTACTTAGAGTGGTGATTTGCTTTATTATACTAACGGATCTTACCGAGTTTTCTGTTGATGTTTTGTGTGGATGAAGTGTCTAAACGAGGAGGTCTCGATATGAGGAAAAGGAAGAGAGGCAAGAGCTCAAGCTTGGGGATGCCCGAGGCACCCCAAGTAAGTATTCAAGGATACTCAAGCGTCTAAGCTTGGGGATGCCCTGGAAGGCATCCCCTCTTTCGTCAACAAGTATCGGCATGTTTTCGTATTCGTTTCGTTCATGCGATATGTGCAAGTCTTGGAGCGTCTTTTGCATTTAGTTTTCACTTTTATTTTATGCACCATGCTGGTATGAGATAGTCCTTGGTTGATTTATAGAATGCTCATTGCACTTCACTTAAATCTTTTGAGTATGGCTTTATAGAATGCTTCATGTGCTTCACTTATATCATTTGAAGTTTGGATTGCCTGTTTCTCTTCACATAGAAAACCGCCATTTGTAGAATGCTCTTTTGCTTCACTTATATTTGTTAGAGCGTGGGCATATCTTTTGTAGAGAGAATTAAACTCTCTTGCTTCACTTATATCTATTTAGAGAGATGACAGGAATTGGTCATTCACATGGTTAGTCATAAAATCCTACATAAACTTGTAGGTCGCTGAATATGATATGTTTGATTCCTTGCAATAGTTTTGCGATATAAAGATATTGATATTAGAGTCATGCTAGTGGGTGGTTGTGGATTGTAGAGACACTTGTGTTGAGGTTTGCAAGTCCAATAGCATGCACGTATGGTAAACGTTGTGTGACAAATTTGAAGCATGGGGTGTTTCTTTGATTGTCTTCCTTATGAGTGGCGGTCGGGGACGAGCGATGGTCTTTTGCTACCAATCTATCCCCCTAGGGGCATGCATAGTAGTACTTTGCTTTGAGGGCCAATAAACTTTCGCAATAAGTACATGAGTTCTTTATGACTAATGTGAGTCCATGGATTATACGCACTTTTACCTTTCCATCATTGCTAGCCTCTTCGGTACCGTGCATTGCCATTTCTCACCTCGAGAGTTGGTGCAAACTTCGCCGGTGCATCCAAACCCCGTGATATGATACGCTCTATCACACATAAGCCTCCTTATATCTTCCTCAAAACAGCCACCATACCTACCTATCATGGCATTTCCATAGCCATTCCGAGATATATTGCCATGCAACTTCCATCATCATCATATACATGACTTGAGCATTCATTGTCATATTGCTTTGCATGATCATAAGATAGCTAGCATGATATTTTCATGGCTTGTCCGTTTTTTTGATGTCATTGCTACGCTAGATCATTGCACATCCCGGTACACCGCCAGAAGCATTCATATAGAGTCATATCTTTGTTCTAGTATCAAGTTGTAATATTGAGTTGTAAGTAAATAAAAGTGCGATGATCATCATTATAGAGCATTTCCCCATGAAAAAAAGGAAAAAAAAGAAAAAAAGGAAAGGCCAAAGAAGGCTAAATAAAAAAGGGGGCCAAAGAAGCCCACCCAAGAAGAAAACAAGGAAAAAAAGGGGCAATGTTACTATCCTTTTTCCACACTTGTGCTTCAGAGTAGCACCATGTTCTTCATATATAGAGTCTCCTATGTTGTCACTTTCATATACTAGTGGGAATTTTAATTATAGAACTTGGCTTGTATATTCCAACGATGGGCTTCCTCAAATGCCCTAGGTCTTCATGAGCAAGCAAGTTGGATGCACACCCACTTAGTTTTCAGTTTGAGCTTGCATACACTTATAGCTCTAGTGCATCCGTTGCATGGCAATCCCTACTCCTCGCATTGACATCAATTGATGGGCATCTCCATAGCCCGTTGATTATCCGCGTCGATGTGAGACTTTCTCCTTTTTTTGTCTTCTCCATATAAACCTCCACCATCATATTCTATTCCACCTATAGCGCTATATCCATGGCTTGCGATCATGTATTGCGTGAGGGTTGAAAAAGCTGAAGTGCGTTAAAAAGTATGAGCCAATTTCTCGGCTTATCATCGGGGTTGTGCATGATGGGGGCATTTTGTGTGACAAAAATGAAGCATGGCCAAAATATATGATTTTGTAGGGATAAGCTTGCTTTGGCCTTGTTGTTTTGAAAAGACATGATTGGTTTATTAGTATGCTCGAAGTATTATTGTTTTTTATGTCAAATGATAGACTATTTCTTTGAATCACTCGTGTCTTAATATTCATGCCATGATTAGACATATGATCAAGATTATGCTAGGTAGCATTCCACATCAAAAATTATCTTTTTTATCATTTACCTACTCGAGGACGAGAAGGAATTAAGCTTGGGGATGCTGATATGTCTCCGTCATATCTATAATTTTTTATTGTTCCATGCCAATATTCTACAACTTTCATATACTTTTGGCAACTTTTTATACTATTTTTTGGGACTAACATATTGATCCAGTGCCCGGTGCCAGTTCCTGTCTGTTGCATGTTTTATGTTTCGCAGAAACCCCATGTCAAACGGAGTCCAAACGGGATAAAAATGGACGGAGAATTATTTTGGAATATTTGTGATTTTTGGGAGGAAGAATCAACGCGATACGATGCCCGAGGTGGCCACAAGATAGGGGCCCACGCCCACTTAAAGTGGGCGCGCCCCCCACCCTCGTGGGCCACTCGTAAGGCGGTTGATGCCCTTCTTTGGCCGCAAGAAATCTATTTTTTGGAAAACGATCTGGGCAAAGGTTTCAATCCAATCGGAGTTATGGATCTCTAGATATAAAAGAAACGGTGCCAGGGCAGAATTCCAGAACGCAGAAACAGAGAGATAGATCCAATCTCAGAGGGGCTCTCGCCCCTCCCACGCCATGGGAGCCAAGGACTAGAGGGGAAACCCTTCTCCCATCTAGGGAGAAGGTCAAGGAAGAAGAAGAAGAAGAAGGGTGGCCCTCTCCCCCTTGCTTCCGGTGGCACCGGAACGCTGCCGGGGGCCATCATCATCACCGCGATCTTCACCAACACCTCCATCATCTTCACCAACATCTCCATCACCTTCCCCCATTTATATCCAGCGGTCCACTCTCCCGCAACCCGCTGTACCCTCTACTTGAACATGGTGCTTTATGCTTCATATTATTATCCAATGATGTGTTGCCATCCTATGATGTCTGAGTAGATTTTCTTTGTCCTATTGGTGATTGATGAATTGCTATGATTGGTTTGAGTTGCATGTTTTATTATTGGTGCTATCCTATTGTGCCCTGCGTGTCACGCAAGCGTGAGGGATTCCTGCTGTAGGGTTTGCAATATGTTTATGATTTGCTTAGGGTGGGTGGCGTGAGTGACAAAAGCACATACCCAAATAAGTAGGTTGTTTGCGTATGGGATAAAGGGGACTTGATACTTTAATGCTATGGTTGGGTTTTACCTTAATGATCTTTAGTAGTTGCGGATGCTTGCTATGGTTCCAATCATAAGTGCATATGATCAAAGAAGAGAAAGTATGTTAGCTTATGCCTCTCCCTCAAATAGAATTGCAATAGTGATTACTGATCTAGTAACATAGTCAATTGCTTAGGGACAATTTCACAACTCCTACCACCACTTTTCCACACTCACTATATTTACTTTATTGCATCTTTATCTAAACAGCCCCTACTTTTTATTTACGTGTTCTTTATTATCTTCCAAACCTATCTTATCACACCTACAAAGTACTTCTAGTTTCATACTTGTTCTAGGTAAAGCGAACGTCAAGCGTGTGTAGAGTCGTATCAGTGGACGATAGGACTTGAGAGAGTATTTGTTCTACCTTTAGCTCCTCATTGGGTTCGACACTCTTACTTATCGAAAGAGGCTACAACTATCTCGTATACTTGCGGGTCATCAGCGTGCTAGGGACACATATAGAATGGAGGTAGCGAGCCTATCAAACCATAGCATACTTCGCACATGCATGACTAACTTGAGATGGTTCCAGAGGAGGCAACATTGACTTTCTTGAATTCACGGCGGCAATCTTGCATCAAATGCACATGAATTAGAGGAAGTCTCTTCTTTCATTCAACATATGCTTCATGAACGGGACATGAAGGCATTGCTTACAAAGTTTCCAACACTAACTTAATGTCCAACAAAATCATGGAGGAGTTAAGAATGTTATCAATGAGCTCAACAACCATCCATCCAGATTTCCATAAAAATGGAATTCCATAATTATGTGAACAAGGTGATAACATTGGTCAGACCCAAGAGATATAATGGTGTATGCTCGAGGAAACAACCACGAGTAAGACAACATTACGAATATCGTTGGTTCTGGTTTGATTTGACGATAGCCCACACTCAAATCAAAGTTTTGACAAGACAATAGGTCCAACAATTGATCACGGAGATCAACCGATGAAGATATCATCTTTCTTCAACACACACAAAAGATATCCCCTGGAATGAACTAAGTCAGGAAAAGCTTCTATCTTCCAACTCTCCAAGTTGTTGTTTAGCTTAACCAACTAGCTCAGGGATATCCAACACATATTCTTGGAGAAGGTTTGGTTTATAGGGAAACCAACTTGATCACAAACTTAACATAACGGTCAGGGGACGACAGCCTGGTGATACTTCCAAGAAGATATTCAGAAAATTACGGGCCTCTGATATGTTATGAAGCTCGAGAACAATCTTGCTTTTCAAGGCAAGACGATATGATCTAAAGAGCGAGGGATTGACACAATCCTAACTCGTTGATCGAGGAGTGCACTAGGAAAAATGGACTAGGTAACACGATCAATCTCAGGATGATGATTGAATAACCAACACGCTAAGAATGAAGTTATTGTCCTTTAACTACCGAGCAATGGGGTTGCTAGGAGTATTAATTTCACACATCATGGTTCACTTGTCGACATTCCGGTCACAACAACACAGAGACCGAGGAATGAATAATGATGGCGAGAAGTATCACTGTACCAAGAATTCATAAGATGGTGTGCAATTCCCATGACATTCTTGATATAAAGATGGTAATACTCCAAGGTAGAACAGAACAAAAACTTGATTGGCATTTTGATCTGTGGAATACAACTACTTTGACCCAATCCTAGAAATGGATGAGGTACTGGAGTTTGTTTCTCCTAGTCATTCTGATTAGAATGGCTTGACGGACCACAGGAGTAATGGGCATTGATAACACGAATGCACAACTAGTCTTTACCAACAATGGACAGACGGAGGTCACATAACAACTAAAAGGGGGCAACTCAAGGAAAATATATCTTTCTGAGTGGTGGATGCATAGATTAGTATGTCGAGCAAAGCTCAACATTTCTTCCGGATAACCCATGCAGAAAGGTAGAACTGGCAGATTCACAATATAGAATCGAGAAATCATCAAGAGCACTCTTGTTCTGATCTTTTGGTTCAAAAGAACTTCCGCCAAGGATGGTTCATGGTATTAGGAAGAACGATATACCACGAACCGCAAGACTATCACAAAAGGTTACTAATATCCTAAAGGAACTAGCAAACACTATCAACATGAATGAGTAGAGTGAATCTCGGGTTCAAGAACCCAGAAATAGAACGCCTACTAACTAAATGGCATCACGGGATGCTTTCAAGAATAATGGCCAGAATCATCACACTTGGGATACAAAGCATTGCTAGATTACTAGGTGACTCCCTAAGACACCTAGGTTCATAATAATAGCTCCAACATATATGTCGAGGCAATAGAGTACCTCAACTCACCGATTAGTGTGGTTGAACTGGCCCAAAGGGACATCGGAAACGGAAAGAAGGGATTTGCAAATGCATCAGACTATTTAGAAACCTGGGATGACTCGGACAGCATAATGGCTGTAAATGCTCGAAAAGATTTGATACTTGCTACAAAAATGGTGGCATAACCACTCGATCATCATAATATCAAGGTTCTGAGATCAACTATGAATACACGGAGATAGTATGAACTGAACCGAGGCTTTAATTCACCAATCTTATAAGTCCATGGATTAGTAACACGTGATTCTGATAGAAAGATGAGAAGCCTAGTTCTTAATCCCCGTAGAAAAGAAGAGGTTGACTCAGATCAGAAGGCATAAGGTAAAGGAGTAAAAAGAGCCTTACATTCCATCCCATAATCAATTACCCTACATATAACTAAAGCATTTCTAGACTCAACTTCGACCAGTTTAGCTTGGTAATCCTACAAGCAGTCAGGCTCTGATACCAAAGCTGTCAGGACCCTGACTCGATGCCACACCGATCTAGCATGTAACACCTCATCTCATGCACGGTATTCCCACGGGTGACGCCTTACCAGGCCCGGGACCGTTTGCGCCTTTTGGCACACGTATATTATAGTGTCGCTAGCATCCATATGACAAGGAGCCCGGGCTAACATGGCTAGTCGTGAACCCAAAGTGACACTAACTTACAGGGACAGACATACATGTCGACCCAACAACGAACGCGTCGGTCATCCGCGAGTGAATCCAGGCTGTAGCAACTGGGCTAGCAGGACTCCAGTAAATCGGGCTGTAGCAGGCTAACTAGACTCCAGTAGACACCGCGTGACATTTCCCCGAAGGGACAGGCACAGGAACGAAGAAGGACACATGCCGGCCAGCCTAAGTGTTCCGGAGTAGTAGCAAGCTACCAAGGCTCAGTGGAAGCACTAGGAGACATTTCCCGGTAAGAGAGGCTACCAAGGATAAACAACTAGATAGTCAGATCCCATACATACCAAGCATTTCAATAACATACACACAATATGCTCGGTATGTGCAAATACAACATGGCATCACAACATGACTCTACAACCCAAGTATTTTATTCAATAGGCTCCGAGGAGCCAAGTATTACAAACATGGGTCTCTCGACCCAGCATTCAGAGCATACCAGTCAAAGCACAAGCGGAAGCTTAACATGTCTGAGTACAGACAACTATAAATGAAAGAGGCTGAGAAGCCTGACTATCTACTAGATCCTGCCAAGGGCACAAGATCGTAGCTGAGGTAACAAGCTAAACGTCGAAGTCCACGTGGAACTACTAGCGAGACTAAAGTCTCTCTGCAAAAACATAAATTAAGCAAATGGGTGGTGGGGTTTAACTGCAGCAAGCCAGCTTTGACTCGGTGGCTATCCTGAACTACGACTGCAAGTAACTCTTTTGAGGTGGCGCACACGAGTCCACATATTCACCATATCAATACACCACTATGGATCCTCTCCCGTCCCCCTATGAGAACGCCATCCATAGCACTCACGCTTATCTTGCGTATTTTAGAGTATCCACTTTCACTTGTCTATGAACTGTACAGGCAACCCAGAAGTCCTTTACCGCGGACACGGCTATTCAAATAGATGATGTTAACCCTGCAGGGGTGTACTTCTTCACACACGCTCTCGCCACTTACCACCATGTACACATCATGTATCTCAGCAACCTTCAAGCGGAAGCCTGGCGAGGGAGTCGGCCACGACCTGACTAACCACACAAGTCTCTAGTCCATGTTGATCGCCTATTCGGGTTCCATCCACAAGGAGATCCGGCCGGGGTGTCGCTCACGGCCCCAAACAATGTGAGCAGGGTTCCCAAGCCCACCATCCGGGTGCCACTTGGTACACCGTGCCACTGTGCCTAGTCTGTCCCAAGCCCACCTGTACCGGGTGCCACTTGGTAGACTACTAACACTACCTACAAACACCAGAAACTAGTTGCAACTCCTGGACAGAGATCAGGTTGATTAATAAGTCGAGAGGGGCACTTAATCATTCCAATGTGTGGTAGTAGTTGTTCATGGATCACAAACACAGAACTCGGTTCCTGAGGACGGCTTCAATGAGACAACCCACCATGTACTCCTACATGGCCTCTCACCGATACCTTTACCAAATCGTGTTCACACACTTAGCTCACAACAGTAGGACAAGATCACACACCTCCAATTCATCCCCAATGAATCAGACTTGACTCAACTCCAAGTAGTAGCAGGCATGACAAACAAGCATGAATGAGTAGGCACATCAGGGCTCAAACAACTCCTACTCATGCTACTGGATTTCATCTATTTACCGTGGCAATGACAGGTCATGCAGAGGAAAGGGGTTCAGCTACCGCAGCATGTAATAGATGAATCATTGTTGTCCTAATGCAGTAAAAGAGAGAAGGAGCGAGAGAGTGGGATTGTATCGGAATGAACAAGGGGGTTTTGCTTGCCTGGCACTTCTGAAGATAGTATAGTTCTTCATTGGTGTCATCGAACTCATCGCCGGAACCACGTCTATCGAGAGGGGACAAACACCGGCAAACAAGGAAGAACACAATAAATGCAATGCACAATATGATGCATGATCATGACATTTCAATATGTTGTGATTTGAGCTAATACAACTAGCAACAGGTTAAATGAAGTTGGTTTTTATCAAAGATTCAAATTCAAACTCCATATGTGATGGTTTAAATGCCCTTTATATGATTTGTCCTAAACAACAGCTATAAGTTGTTCTAACATGCACAAAAATGGTACAGATGGATAGATTGGATTTTTTTGATCATTTTTCATATATGATTTATTTCATTTGGAGTTACAGTTGAATTTCTATGATTTTTAGAAGTTTTGGACATTTTTGGAATTTCCTAAGTAAAAAGAAATCCAGAAAAACCTATTACTGCGTCAGCATTGCATCATGCTGACCTCAGCAGGTCAACAGACACGGTCCAGGTCAAACCTGACGCGTGGGCCCGCCAATCAGTGAGCTAGTGCTGCCTAGTGTCACAGACAGGTGGGCCTGGTCAACGGCCATGTCAGCGTAGTCAACACTGACGCGTGGGTCCTGCTGGCTTATAAGCTAAACTAAAAATAAAGTAAAACCTGGGTTAATTAGACGTGGGGCCCATCTGTCAATGGCACACGGTTAACTAATGGCATCATTAGTGCTAAACTAATGAGCCACGTCAGCGGTTAGCGCCGGCGATGACCGGAGCATGACGGCGCTCGCCGTCCGGCCAACTCCGGCGTCGGGAGGACACGAGGCTGGTCTCGTTGGAACGACCGTGACGCGGTGCGTCCAACGGTGGTTGCGGCTGTGGCTGGGGTGGCCGGTAGCGGCAACTGCGGCGAGCGAGGCGGCGGCCGGAGCTCGGGCAACAGCGGAGATGGCGCTATAGGGCACGGCAGGGCAAACCCGTGGGTGTTTCGGGTTCGCAGGAGCGCGGCGAGCACGCTGGTGATGCTCGGGCGAGCGGCCGAGCTCAGGAGTGTGGAGCTCGTTGACCATGGCGGCGGCGAGCCTCGGCGGAGGTGGGGAACGGAGCTCGAGCAAGAACGCGAGTAGGAGAGGAGGGGGAATAGGTCCGTGAGCTCACAGCAGTTGCGATGGTGGCCACGGGGAGCTCGGGGAGGGGCTGGTGACGGCAGGAGGTCGCCGGCGATGTCAGCGACCCGAGGATGAAGAAGGCGGCGGTGTGGGCATTCGGGGGCGTCTGGCAACGCGTGTCTCCTCAAGGAGGCGTAGACGACGGAGGCGGAGCTCCTGAACGTGTTGGGGAGGCTAGGCGGTGGCTGTGGCCGCGGCGAACGGCGTCGGTGGCGATGGTGGCGTTCGGTCGCGGGAGGGAAATGGCGGCAGAGGATGGGATGAGCACGAGAGGGAGTGAGAGGGGCCGGGGGGTTGCGTGGCGTCTCCAGGGTTCACGGGAGCAAGCAGGGAGGCAGGAGGTGGCGTGTGGTGGCCGTGCGCACGTCGGGCACGCACTGTGCATCCGACTGGCGGGAGGAAGAAGACCTCCCTGCCCCTGGTTGGCTGGGCCGGCCAGATGGGCCGCCAGGTGAGCGCCAGGTAACTTTCTTCTCCCTCTCAGCCTTTTTTCCTATTTTGGTTTCTGTTTTCTATTTTTTTGCAATTTTTTTTTGATTTAGTAAAAACACCAAATCATTTCCATAAAATCCTGAAATTAATTATGGGCAATAACTGAATTATCTCAGAGGCCCTTAGCTATTTCCAGAATTGTTGGAGCATTAATAATATTTATAGCAATTAAATGCCCCAATTCAAATATTTTATGACTTAAATTGAGTGCCCAACTTGTTCCTTAAAAATGTTCATTATTTTTGGTATGGATCAAAACCATTGCCAAAAATATCAAACATCAAAGAAGAGCATTTTGGGTTCTTGAATGCAATTTATTTAAGTTGGACCTATTTGGATTTAAAAGTGCTAGGGTTTTGTTAGACTAAGTATATATTAGATATACATGTTGTACCATAACCTGTATTTGTACGGTTCCCTCTTATAAATATATGACAGCCGTACCCACCAAGGGTATCGAGCATTGTTCCAAAGCCTATTTTGTCTAACATGGTATCAGACGACGCGTTCGATCCGCGTCGTGCTTCCGCCTCCTCTGCCGCTGCCACGTCGGCCTCCGCCGCCGTGCCGCCTCCGTCAACCCTGGCGACGGAATCGCCTTTCGTGGCCTCCACGCCGCTCGCCTGGGCCCGTCCGGCTGCATCGGGCTCGCGTCCACCAGCGCCCCGATCGCCCGCGATGCATCCATCGCTCTCCCATGATGCATCTCTGGAGCCAAACTCCTACGTTGCCTCCGCACAACTACCCCGTGATGGATTGAACTCCCGTGTGCAGCCCCGTGATGGATAATCTCCCGTGATGCGTCTCTGCCGCAGAATTTCTACAACACGTCTGCGTTGCTGCCCTACGGCGGGACTCCGCCTCGTGATCTGCCGCCGGCTTTAGGCCCCCATGGTGCCCTCGTCCAGGTGCCCTACGGGGGGCCGTATCCCGCGCCGTACGTTGAGCCATCGCCGGCGCAGTATGCTCCGTCCTCCGCGGTGTCCTATGAGGCGCCGTATGGCGCGCCCTACGCCGCCCCTGCGCCGTACATCGCGCCGCCCCTGCAGCCCTACGGCGTATCTCCCACGGCGCCCTACGGTCATCACCAACACTACCGTGCGCCTCCGTCGGACGATGCGCTGATTCCATACAGTGCTCCTCCGACGTACGACTCGCAGCTCTCCGCACCGGTGGCTGAACCAGGACCGCTCCACTTTGCTCATCTGGTAACGGTGAAGCTCTCTGCCGACAACTACCTCCTGTGGCACGCTCACGTGTTGCCGTTGATGCGTAGTCACTACCTTGAGCGGTATGTCGACGGTACACTGCCGTGTCCCCCGGCCATGGTTCCGGTGCCCTCGGCCGCTGGTGGCTCCGTCATGGTGTCCAACCCTGCTCATCGTCGGTGGATCGCTCAGGATCAAGCTATTCTGGGTGCCATTCAGTCCTCACTCACTCCCTCCGTGGCCGGCATGGTGGTCTTTGCCGCGACGTCGAGGGACGCATGGGCCATGCTCGACTCCAGCTTCTCCTTGTAGTCGCTGGCCCGTTCATCTGCCATTCGCAACCAGCTGGGTGAGGTCAAGAAAAATGATCTCTCCATCACGGCCTTCTTCAACAAGGTCAAAAGTTTGGCCGATACACTGTCGTCTATTGGGAAGCCTCTCCGTGACGAGGAGTTTACTTCGTTCATTCTCAATGGGCTTGATGAGGACTATGATTCTCTTGTTGAAAATATCAATGGACGTGACATGCCGATGCCGCCTCGCGATCTCTATGCACGCCTCCTCAACACCGAACAGAGGCTCGCTGCTCGCCGCTCCGTTGGCGTCTACATGGAGGGTCCTTTTGCGAACGCTGCTCTCCGCGGGGGCGCCCGTGGTGCCAAGCAGAAAGTGCCGCCGACCTCGGGCAACCAGCCCCGTCCGCCCGCTCCACCTCAGACGGCTGGCTGCAAGCGGCTCCACTGCGAGGCATGTGGTGGTGGGGTTGAGTGTCAACTCTGCGGCATTGAGGGGCACTTGGCGTCTCGCTGCCATCGTTGCTTTAAACGAGATTTTCTTGGCATTGGAAACAATGGGAAGGGCAATAAGAAGCAAGCTGCTCTCGCTACACCGGATCCCGGGTTCACTCCTTCATACTCGGTGGATCCTGCCTGGTACATGGACACGGGCGCTACGGACCATTTGACGAGCCAGCTTGACAAGCTGGCCACTCGCCAGCCCTAGACCGGTCACGATCAGGTCCGCACGGCCAATGGATCAGGTATGCCCATCTCACATGTTGGTCAGGCATCTCTCCTTTCACGTACCACTAAAACCTTGCGTCTGCTTGATGTCCTTCGTGTTCCTTCAGTCACACGTAGTTTACTCTCGGTTCCTAAATTAACTCGTGACAACAATGTGTTTGTTGAGTTTCACCCTTTCCATTTTTTTGTTAAGGACCGGGACACGAGGGACGTTCTTCTTAGTGGTCGAGCTCGCGACGGCTTATATGCGCTTGATGTGCCACGAGTCTCTCAAGTTTTCAGTGGTGTTCGGGTGTCATCGTCGCAGTGGCACTCTCGCCTTGGCCACCCTGCTACTCCCATTGTGCGCCATGTGCTTCATCGTCATCGTCTTCCGGTTGAGTCGAGTAATAAGGAGTTTCTAGTGTGTGATGCCTGTCAACAAGGCAAGAGTCATCAGTTGCCTTTTTCTGTATCAAGTCGTGTTGTCACGGCTCCTCTTGAACTTGTGTTTTCTGACGTGTGGGGCTATGCCCAAACTTCTGTTAGTGGTCACAACTATTATGTCAGTTTCATCGATGCTTTCAGTCGCCTTACTTGGATTTATCTTATTAAGCACAAATCTGATGTGTTTCATGTATTTATGCAATTTCAAGCACATGTTGAACGAGTGCTTAAGCACAAAATTATCCATGTTCAGTCAGACTGGGGGGAGGGGTGAGTATCGTAACCTTAACATCTTCTTTCAGAAGCTTGGCATCTCACACCATGTGTCTTGTCCTCATACACATCAGCAGAACGGTGCAGCTGAGCGCAAGCACCATCACATAGTTGAAACTGGCCTGACACTTCTTGCACATGCCTCTGTCCCGTTTCGGTTCTGGAGCGATGCTTTTGTTATTGCCTGTTTTTTGATAAACAGGATTCCCACACGACGTCTTCACATGAAGTCTCCGCTAGAAGTGTTGCTTAATGAAACTCCAGATTACTCCCTACTCAAAGTGTTCGGCCGTGCGTGTTGGCTGCATCTTCGTCCGTACAATAAGCATAAACTTGAGTATCGATCCAAACAATGTGTGTTTCTTGGATACAGTCCTCTCCACAAAGGTTACAAGTGTCTTCACATTCCGACAAATCGTGTTTACATTTCTCGTGATGTTGTGTTCGATGAGACTGTCTTCCCATTTTCCACACTCACATCACCAAACGATACTCCCGTCACCGAGTTGCACTCTTTTCTAGTTTTGCCTGATCAATTTGTGGATGTTGCATATTCTACTCTGTTGTTGCCTAACCATGGTGCAGGGACTGGACGAGGTGCTCGACTTGAGCTTCTGGATGATGATACGGCCACAACTGCGCCAGCTGCTGCTACGCCGGGCGAGGCGCTCGACGAGGCTGCCCCCGCCACTACTCTGCCTGACCCCGACGTCGATCACGCGTGCATGCCCCATGCACGTGGATCCGACGGGGTGCCCGAGTCGTCTTGGCCAGCGGCCTCGCTGTCGCCTGGGCCGGCCGAACCTGCGGAGTTGTCGGCTGGGCCGGCTGGACCCGCGGTGCTATCCCCTGGGCCGGTGGCCTCGCAGGTCACCGAGTCTTCGTCGCCTGGTCTGTCGATGCCGGTCACGCCCGGTCTGTCTTCGTCGACCCTGACCGTGCCACCGGACTCGCCCGCCGGCACGTCCTCCTCGCCGCTGATGGACAGTGGCTCCTCTGGTGTGGCAGCTCTAGCGCCATCTCCGCCTGTCGTCCTGCGTCCCCATACTCGCAGCAAAAGTGGCATCTTCCAACCGAATAAGCGCACTGACGGCACTGTCGCGTGGCTTGCGGCTTGTGTGGCGCCTGCTAAGGCTGACCCTACGACTGAACCACGACATTTTCGAGCAGCACTTGGCATCCCACATTGGCGTGCTGCGATGGAGCAGGAGATTCATGCTCTTCAAAGAAACAACACTTGGCGTCTTGTTCCACCTCCATCTGGTGTCAATATCATCGACTCTAAATGGGTATTCAACGTGAAGAAACATGTTGATGGCTCCATTGAGAGGTACAAGGCACGCCTGGTTTCCAAGGGATTCAAACAACGGTACGGCATTGATTACGAAGACACATTCAGTCATGTTATTAAACCAACTACTATTCGTGTTCTTCTCTCTTTGGCTGTTACTCGCGGATGGTCGCTTCGACAGCTTGACGTTCAGAATGCCTTTCTCCATGGAGTTCTGGAAGAAGAGGTTTATATGCGTCAGCCGCCAGGTTTTGTTCATCCGGCTCAGCCACATCATTTGTGTCGCCTTGTCAAAGCTCTCTATGGTTTGAAGCAGGCCCCGCGTGCATGGCATGCCCGTCTTGGCGCTGCTCTTCGTGCACATGGGTTTTTTCCTTCTACAGCAGACACGTCTCTGTTTATTCTTCAGCGACCTGAGGTGACTATGTACATTCTGGTCTATGTTGATGACATCATCCTTGTCAGTTCGTCTGCTTCTGCTATGGATCGGCTTATGTCTTCTCTTGGTGCTGAGTTTGCTGTTAAAGATCTTGGGAGACTACATTATTTTCTGGGCCTCGAGGTTCTTCATTCTGATAGTGGCTTGAATCTTACTCAGAAGAAGTACTCTCAGGATCTTCTGCGTCGTGCAGGTATGTTGCAGTGCAAGTCTGCTATGACTCCCATGTCTACCACAGACAAACTGACAGCTCTTGCTGGTGACTTGCTCTCTCCTGAGGATGCCACTGAGTACCGCAGCATTGTGGGTGGACTGCAGTACTTGCTCATTACTCGACCAGACATATCATTTGCAGTTAACCGTGTGTGCCAGTATGTTCATGCACCACATGATTCTCACTGGTCAGCTGTTAAGCGTATCTTACGCTATGTTCGTCACACTGGTTCATATGGTCTCCATCTTCAGCCTGCACGTTCTAGACTGATCTCAGAATTTTCTGATGCCGATTGGGCTGGTAGTCCTGATGATCGGCGATCCACGGGGGGACATGATATGTTCTTTGGGCCTAACTTGATCGCCTGGCAAGCTCGCAAGCAAGCTTAGGTGTCTCTGAGTAGTACCGAAGCTGAGTACAAAGCTGTTGCTAATGCCACAACTGAGATCATGTGGGTGCAGTCGTTGCTTCGAGAGTTGAAGGTCTCCCCAACTCAGCCGCCTGTTCTTTGGTGTGATAACATCGGTGCCACATACCTTTCATCCAATCCAGTATTTCATGCCCGAACGAAGCACATCGAAGTCGACTATCATTTTGTGAGGGAACGTGTTGCTCAGAAGCTCCTTCAGATTAAGTTTGTTTCTTCTAAGGATCAGCTTGCTGATATTTTCACTAAACCCTTGCCCTTTCCTTCTTTTGAAGGATGTCGTCGCCATCTTAACCTTCTGAGTGTTTCAGGACATAGTTAAGATTGAGGGAGGGTGTTAGACTAAGTATATATTAGATATACGTGTTGTAACATAACCTGTATTTGTACAGTTCCCTCTTATAAATATATGACAGCCGTACCCACCAAGGGTATCGAGCATTGTTCCAAACCCTATTTTGTCTAACAGGTTTGAACAATCCCCATTTCAAGTTTCCTTCAAAATTTAAACATGATGCAACAACCAAGCTAGACCAAGTGCTATGTAAAGCTAGGGATGTGACAGGTGAATATCAAGTGTCCTCAGCGTAACCGCTTGTGACTTGCCTAAAAACACAGAGTCATACCAACAGGCGTAGTGGGGTTGCCCGCGCCCGTATTGATGGGAATCCTGCAATAAGGGGAACACGATCTCTGCTTTGACGAGGCATGCCAATAGAATCACCTTGCAATGCGTGTCATGGCAGGCCGAGAAAAACCGGTTCATGTTGAGCCAGGCTGCGGCGTAAGGGTACACCGTGAAAATTGTTAGCAGATTAGATTTGTAAAGTGTTATGCTCTCTACGATGGTGTGCGGAAATTATCTTACAGAGCCAGACACGATCCTTA
The DNA here is from genome assembly GCF_018294505.1 of Triticum aestivum. Lineage (NCBI taxonomy): Eukaryota > Viridiplantae > Streptophyta > Magnoliopsida > Poales > Poaceae > Triticum > Triticum aestivum. The sequence goes on along the minus strand of NC_057807.1, from coordinate 667,424,132 downwards.
ATCTACCTTGGAGTATTCGGAGATGGAACCCGCCTTGCAATGTCGAAGACAATCTGCGCGCCGGACTCATCGTCATTGAAGCCTGGTTCAGGGGCTACTGAGGGAGTCCTGGATTAGGGAGTATTCGGACAGCCGGACTATATACTTTGGCCAGACTGTTGGTCTATGAAGATACAAGACTCAAGACCTTGTCCCGTGTCCGGATGGGACTCTCCTTTGCGTGGAAGACAAGCTTGGCGATCCGGATGTTAGATCTCCTTCTTTGTAACCGACTCTGTATAACCCTAGCCCCCTCCGATGTCTATATAAACCGGAGGGTTTAGTCTGTAGGACACGAACAATCAGAATCATAGGCTAGCTCCTAGGGTTTAGCCTCTACGATCTCGTGGTAGATCAACTCTTGTAATACTCATATCATCAAGATCAATCAAGCTGGAAGTAGGGTATTACCTCCATCGAGAGGGCCCGAACCTGGGTAAAACATCGTGTCCCCTGCCTCCTGTTACCATTAGCCTTAGACGCACAGTTCGGGACCTCCTACCCTGTTGGAAATATGCCCTAGAGGCAATAATAAAATGGTTATTATTATATTTCCTTGTTCATGATAATTGTCTATTGTTCATGCTATAATTGTATTAACTAGAAACCGTAATACATGTGTGAATACATAGACCACAACATGTCCCTAGTGAGACTCTAGTTGACTAGCTCGTTGATCAATAGATGGTTATGGTTTCCTGACCATGGACATAGGATGTCATTGACAACGGGATCACATCATTAGGAGAATGATGTGATGGACAAGACCCAATCCTAAGCATAGCACAAGATCGTATAGTTCATTTGCTAAGAGCTTTTCTAATGTCAAGTATCATTTCCTTAGACCATGAGATTGTGCAACTCCCGAATACCGTAGGAATGCTTTGGGTGTACCAAACGTCACAATGTAACTGGGTGGCTATAAAGGTGCACTACAGGTATCTCCGAAAGTGTTTGTTGGGTTGGTACGAATCGAGACTGGGATTTGTCACTCCGTATGACGGAGAGGTATCTCTGGGCCCACTCGGTAATGCATCATCATAATGAGCTCAATGTGACTAAGTAGTTAGTCATGGGATCATGCATTACGGAACGAGTAAAGTGACTTGCCGGTAACGAGATTGAATGAGGTATTGGGATACTGACGATCAAATCTCGGGCAAGTAACGTACCGATTGACAAAAGGAATTGTATACGGGATTGTTTGAATCCTCGACATTGTGGTTCATCCGATGAGATCATCTTGGAACATGTGGGAGCCAACATGGGTATCCAGATCCCGCTGTTGGTTATTGGCCAGAGAGATGTCTCGGTCATGTCTGCATGGTTTCCGAACCCGTAGGGTCTACACACTTAAAGTTCGGTGACGCTAGAGTTGTTATAGGAAATAGTATGTGGTTACCAAAGGTTGTTCGGAGTCCCGGATGAGATCTCGGACGTGACGAGGAGCTCCGGAATTGTCCGAAGGTAAAGATCGGTATATTGGATGAAGGGTATTGGAGTCTGGAATTGTTCCGGGGGTACCAGGTGATGACCAGCGTGTCCGAAAGGGGTTTCGGAGGCCCCGGCAAGTGTTGGGGGGCCTTATGGGCCAAGGGGAGGGGGCACATCAGCGCACTAAGGGGCTGAGCCCCCCTCCCACCCCATCTCACGTAACCTGGAGAGGTAGGGGCGCCACCCCTAGGGCAGCCTCCCCTCCCGGCTTGGGGGGCAAGTTTCCTAGGGGGTGGGGGCGCCCAAACCCATCTAGGGTTTCCCCTGGCCGCCGCCCCCTCCTCTAGATCCATCTAGAGGGGTCAGCCCCCTCTCCCCTCCCCCCTATATATAGTGAGGGGGTGGAAGGGCAGCCACATCCTTCCCCTAGCGCAGCCCCTCCCTCCTCCAACACCTCCTCCTCCTCCGTAGTGCTTGGCAAAGCCCTGCCGGAGAACCACGAGCTCCATCACCACCACGCCGTCGTGCTGTCGGAGTTCTCCCTCAACTTCTCCTCTCCCCTTGCTGGATCAAGAAGGAGGAGATGTACCCGGGTTGTACGTGTGTTGAACGCGGAGGCGCCGTTGTTCGGTGCTTTGATCGGAATCAACCGCGATCTGAATCGCTGCGAGTACGACTCCTTCATCCGCGTTCTTGCAACGCTTCCGTATCGCGATCTTCAAGGGTATGAATATGCACTCCCCTCTCTCTCATTGCTAGTCACTCCATAGATTGATCTTGGTGATGCGTAGAAAATTTTGAATTTCTGCTACGTTCCCCAACATACCCGAGATCCGCCAGTTTTGACACCGACAACTACCACTTAGTGATAAAGTAAAGCAATTACATGGCGTCTGCATCTCATACAATAAAGAGACAACCATAAGGCTCCTATTGGTTGTGGATAACTTTTACAAAACATGATCATCTCATACAATAACGTATATCACATCATGCATTGACCATACCACATCACAAGCATGCCCTGCAAAAACAAGTTAGACGTCCTCTACTTTGTTGTTGCAAGTTTTACGTGGCTGCTACGGGCTTCTAGCAAGAACCGTTCTTACCTACGGCACAAAAACCATAACGGTGATTTATCAAGTTTGCTGTTTTAACCTTCAACAAGGATCGGTCGTAGTCAAATTTGATTCAACTAAAGTAGGAGAAACAGACACCCGACAGCCACCTTTATGCAAAACTGGTTGCATGTCTATCGGCGGAACCGGTCTCATGAATGTGGTCATGTAAGGTTGGTCCGGGACACTTCATCCAACAATACCGCCAAATCAAAATAAAACATTGGTGGTAAGCAGTATGACGATCACCGCCCACAACTCTTTGTGTTCTGCTCGTGCATATCATCTACGCATAGACCTGGCTCGGATGCCACTGTTGGGGGACGTAGCATGCAATTTCAAAAAAATCCTATGCTCACGCAAGATCTATCTAGGAGATGCATAGCAACGAAAGGGGAGAGTTTGTCTACGTACCCTTAGACCGAAAGCGGAAGCGTTTGACAACACAGTTGATGTAGTCGAACTTCTTCTAGCTCCGACCGATCAAGTACTGAACGTACGTACCTCTGAGTTCTACACACGTTCAGCTCGATGACGTTCCTTGCCCTCTTGCTCCAGCAAGGTGTCGAGGAAGTAGATGAATTCCGTCAGCAGAACGGCGTGGTGACGGTGATGGTGAAGTGATCCGCACAGGGCTTCGCCTAAGCACCGCGACAATATGACCGGGGTGTAAACTGTGGAGGGGGCGCCGCACACGGCTAACAGTTGACGTTGTTTGTTGTGGGTGCCCTCCTTCCTACATATATATAGGTTTGAGAGGAGAAGAGGCATCCAAGGGGGCGCCCCAAGTAGGAGGAATCCTACTTGGGGTCCTCTCCCAATTCGGCCACCCCCCTCTCCTATTCCTTTCAGAGTAGGAAGGGAAGAGGGGAAAGAGGGAATCCTATTCTCTATTTCCTTTCCTCCTTCCCCCTTCCTTCTCCAATTTGGCCAGCCCATATGGAGGGGGCGCACCAGCCCCTTTGTGGCTGGTGTGTTTCCCCTCTAGGCCCATAAGGCCCATATCTTTGCCGCGGGTGCCCGGAACCCCTTCCGGTGACCCGATAAGTACCCGGTGCTTCCCGAAACACTTTTGGTTTCCGAATACCATTGTCCTATATATCAATCTTTACCTCTCGACCATTTCGATACTCCTAGTCATGTCCATGATCTCATCTGGGACCCCGAACAACATTCGGTCACCAAATCACATAACTCATATAATACAATATCGTCATTGAACGTTAAGCGTGCGGACCCTGCGGGTTCGAGAACTGTGTAGACATGACCGAGACACCTCTCCGTTCAATAACCAATAGCGGAACCTGGATGCTCATATTGGCTCCTGCATATTCTACGAAGATCTTTATCGGTCGAACCGTTATGACAGCATACGTTATTCCCTTTGTCCATCGGTATGTTACTTGTCCGAGATTCGATCGTCGGTATCTGCATACCTAGTTCAATCTCATTACCGACAAGTCTCTTTACTCGTTCCGTAATACATCATCTTACAACTAACTCATTCGTCACTTTGCTTGCAAGGCTTCTTATGATGTGCATTACCGAGAGGGCCCAAAGATACTCGGAGTGACAAATCCTAATCTCAATCTATGCCAACCCGACAAACACCTTCAGAGATACCTATAGAACATCTTTATAATCATCTAGTTACGTTGTGACATTTGATAGCACAAAAGGCATTCCTCCGGTATTCGGGAGTTGCGTAATCTCATAGTCAAAGGATTATGTATTTGACATGAAGAAAGCAGTAGCAATAAAACTGAACGGTCATTATGCTAAGCTAACGGATGGGTCTTGTCCATCACATCATTCTCCTAATGATGTGATCTCGTTCATCAAATGACAACACATGTTTATGGTTAGGAAACTTAACCATCTTTCATTAACGAGCTAGTCTAGTAGAGGCTTACTAGCGACACGGTGTTTTGTCTATGTATCCACACATATATCAAGTTTCCGGTTAATACAATTCTAGTATGAATAATAAACATTTATCATGAAATAAGGAAATATAAAATAACAACTTCATTATTGCCTCTAGGGCATATTTCCTTCAATGTGATATAGCAAACTAGGACATAGCATAGTATAGTTCATTATACATGTCATCGGACTATTGAAATAGCGCACCGCTGGCGCACGCGTCGCCCGGGCTTGTTGTTACGCCAGGATCCGGGCCCGGACATCCTTTGCGGCCTTGTCTGACACGGCACGGTGTGACTTGTCCTCCGTGTCGCAACGGGCCTTGGCCCTCTCACGGCGGCCATTGCAGGCCACGGAAGAAGCCGCCGTGGGAACAGGGACCCTACAGAGGGGTTGCTCGAACGCTTCTGCCACCGACTCTGGCTCCGGAGCGGGCACGTGCCTCGACCGCCAGCGGACGTATTGTCGCTGCTAGATCCAAGCCCAATTGGCGCAAAGGCGCGGGCAAAGTCGCACGGTTAGGTATCCTCCCGAGTCCATGGAGTGACAGCAGGACAGCTAGCTCCTCTCCGTTTTGTGCAGGGGATGAAGTCCCAGTCGATGGATCCAAAATTGCCGAACATAGATCCGCTGCATGCAGTGCCGAAAATGGCCGGAGATCACCGAAGGGGAGCTAGGCAGAGCGGACTAGAAGTAGAGCAGAGTGGCAGAAATGGCTAGGGTTTGTCTCAGGGGTTAGATAGGGACGGGATATATTTTGTTTTGCGGTGGGGTGGGCTGACGCGATCGACGCGTCCGGCGGTCCCAAATCCGCCTCACATATGGGTTAGGTTTTAGGGGTGCCGGACAACCTGATTGTTAGAGCTGACTAGGGGGGGAGGTCCGGTCAGGGTGGCGATTTTGTGACGTCATTTGGGAAGGGTTCGAAGGGTCCAGCTATAGATGCTCTTAGTCTTTGGAAACTCCAATTAATGTTAGAAAAGTGAACACCACAGAAAATTCGGCCACAGCCATCCAACCCTATGCCTCCTTTTCTTTTCATATTTGTCTGCTTCAACGTATAGCCATTTCATCAGGAGCACACCGCGCAGCGGGAATAGCACGGCAGCACACACAAATGCATCGACGATTCGGCTGTACGTCAATACTCGCCGCAAATTATGCTGATGCACGGTCCTCATCCGCTTCCCATCGTGCAAACAAACGGAACAGAACGGAAGCTTGTCCAGGATCATCACGACTGGCCACCTCGCACCAGATGGTCTAAATCTAGGGCTGACTTCCCTGCCACACTCTTGCTGCTGAAGCACACTTGCCACCGGGCGGCAACCTCTTTGTCGGCACGGGTTCCGCGTTGTTGTCGTCCTGCAATGCGCGCCGGCTCGGCCACGTCCGCTGCTGTTCTCGCCGTGCCAGCGCCGAATGCAAGGAGGCCGCACTCCCTGGCTGCATGCAATCAGCTCGTCTTCCATGGTGGACCGCAACACATCGGCAATGGCGTGATGCCGACCACGACGGAGTACGATAGCGCGCCGTCGTGGCCTGGATCTCCTCGAGATGGCGAGCCGGAGGCGGGCGAGGCGCGGCCGAATTCACTGTTTTGACCCTTTTTGAAAACTTTAACCTGATCTAACCCTAGTTTGAAATTTTTTCGTGATTTGACCCTTTTTCTATCGCCATAGTCTTTGGCGGTAGGGTAACACAGCCTACCGCCAAGGGCTACGGCGCTAGTACTTGATTTTTCCGTCACGGCCGTTCGATACCGAAAGCTGGCGCCCACCGTGGGGCAGGTGTCTTAGCGACTTATTGGAGAAGTTGTGATTTTTCCGATCTCCTTCATCATGGTTTCAGGCGGAATTTTGGTTGAGGGCCGCGAGATCCGTCTCGGCGCGCTCACGTTCATCGCCGACGACTCCGCTTGGCTCCAGGAGGCTCCGCTCGACATCGACGCGCTCCCTGTCCGCGGGGCGACGCACTTTCGCGCGTGCGTCCGCAACGTCCTCCTGCGACAACCGTCGACCCAGTATCGGTCGGCCCCTGTGTCGTCCTCCCTCCCTGTTTCCCGCCGGCGCAAGCGCTCCGGTCGGTCGAGGCTTCAGCGGTGGGTGAGGCACGCAGTGGCTCGCCAGTCGGCCACCCCCCAAGTCGCGGCGATCGAGCCCGACGAATCTCTCTACGGCCTGTTCGACCTGTCGACTGGCTCCGCGGAGACTGCATCCGAGTGCGACAGCAGTGATCCAGCGGCGGAGGTTCTGATAGTCGATGGACCATGCAGTCCTCCCGGCTTTCCCCGCACCGACGGAGGCGACGGCGGAGGCGATCCGTCGCATGACCATGAAGAGTATCTCCCCGAGCCCCTCACTTCGCTGCAGAGGGAAGAACTTCGCCGCCGGAACATGGATGCGCTGCACACTCCTATCGTTGGAGAAACCCCCGAGGCTCGTGCCTTAGAGGACGCGCGCTTGGCCAACTTGGCTGAGCGCACTCGACTGGAGAACCTCCAGTGAGTAATCGACGAGCGTACGCGACAACGGGTTCCAGAATCCAGTCGACGTCAACTCTTTCCACCACCGACTCAGGTATATCGAACTCCGATTCAGCATTTAGCAGCTGCAGCCCGTATAGCAGAGTCGATTCGGCCTTCCCAGTCAGAGGCCGGCAGAGGCTTGTTACAGATCAGAGCATTACTCCGGGCGGCAGGAGATCAAAATTCAGCTGTATCACAGTCGCGGAATAGGATCCACAACAGATCCGTCGCTGCAAATACAGTCCAGTCGGCCCATAGCCCAAGATCGCCCCCGAGGCGTGAGGGACGTGGGGACCGACGTGATCAATACAAGAACCGTGAGCAGTATGATCACCGACTCGATCGTGATGATCGACGTCGAGTGCCCACCCCTCCCCCAAGGAGTGGATCGTATGCGCCTCGATAGCAGGATGACAAATGCCCTCACAGTGTTGGGCGAAGGATTCCAGTCGACCCCAGGGAACCAGGCTTTGATGCGAGATCCATTCTCGTTCAAGGTTTGGTCGACAGGAACAGAGCTCACCGAGAAGGTCATACAGAGATGTACCCACCAGCAGCAGAGTACACGTCTCAGGACCAGAGTGCTTCGGCAGAGCCATCAGGGCCGCGGTGATTCCTCCCAACTTCAGGTTGGCGACTGGAGTCAGTAAGTTCACTGGTGAGTCCAAGCATGATACTTGGCTTGAAGACTACCAAGTGGCTGTTTAGATTGGCGGCGGCAACGATGAAGTGGCCATGAAACACCTGCCTCTTATGTTGGAGGGCTCGACCAGAGCATGGTTGAATCAGTCGAGTCATTAGAGACTCGAGGTCATTTTGAAGCGTCGCTCCTGGCCAGAGTGCCGTGTTGATTCGCGACGCAGCAACCTTCAGTCGAGCAAGGTAGTTGACCACACCAGCGACACGAGACTCCAGTCGGAGCACGTTCATAGAAGCTTCATCCTTCACAGGAGAGTTAATGGGGTCCAAGCTTGTCTCCACTCGACTGGTCTCCTCCTCGAAGTTTTGGCAGAATTCTGTAAACACAATTCAAAGATAAACCAGCAGTTCTACGATGAGTCGATGATAACAAGTCAGTCGGGTAGGAGAGATTACCCTCAAGCATGATGAATAACTTCTTGGCGAGCCCTCCCAGATAAGTCTCCAGATCGTTCCTCTTCCCCACCAGTTCACTAGCCTTGTTATTCAGAGCTATCTTATCATTCTTCAGACGGCTGACCTCCTTGTTGGCCGCGTCGAGAGCAGCTTTCAGATTGGCGTTCTCCTCTTCAAGTTTACTGACTGAAGCCAGTTTTTCTTCTGCAAGCTTCGTTTTGTCCAAAGCCGCCTTCTGCGCCTCGGCAAGGTCATGGTCCTTCTTCAGAGCCTCCTCCATTTTATCTGCAAAATGACAATGAGATCAGAATCACAAATGGGCAGAAAGATAAAGACAGTCGTCAAGTTCTCACCAGCCATACCTTTTGCTTCGTCTCTCGCCTTCTGAAAGTTCTCCTGAGCAAGCTTCAAGTCAAGGTTGAGCTGGATCTGTTTGTTTTCCAATTCAGTATAGCGATCCACAAGCTCGCAGGATTTCTGCGAAGGGTCAGTCGACATACATCAAAGATAGGTTGCTTCCGAGTGACTAAGAGAAAAATCGTAACATTTCTAAGACTACAGCCGAATCAAAATATTCAACAGTAGTCTCGGGGACTACACCCAGTGGGTGCACTCGGCGTGCCCCCACTAGTTCTACCGACTTGGTCCGATCAGTCGACCGGAAGAGACAAAGAGGTTATGATCCTAAACCATAGCTAACTGCTAGCAGTCAGCCACGGTCTCATCATGATCTACCAAAAAAACAGGTTCTTCAGACCTTATTCGACTGCCAACAGTCAAGCATGGTCTCAGGGACCACACCCAGTGGGTGCACTCGGCGTGCCCCCACTGGTTCCAAGATTCCATTCGACATGGTCCGACCAGACCGAGTGAAGAAGTTAGAGTGAAGAAACCCAAAATACAAAGACTACAGTCGACTCCCAGCAGTCCACCATAGTCTCAGGGACTACACCCAGTGGGTGCACTCAGCGTGCCCCCACCAATCCAAAAATTCAATCGACACACCCAGTGGGTGCACTCAGCGTGCCCCCACCAATCCAAAAATTCAATCGACACACCCAGTGGGTGTACAGATACAAAGATCTTCAGAAAGAGAGTCTTCAGATAGCATATCCTAACAGAACAGGCGGTGACCAACTAACCTGGACGTTGCTCTGAAGAGCTGAGCTAGCATCATAGGCCGCTTGGCTAGCTTCCCGGACCGCCTTCACCTTCTCCATCATGATCCCCGCCTGGCGTACAGCCTCCTTAGTAGCACCCACTTGGTCCTCTGGGACGTGGTGTGTTGCAAAAAGAGAGGGCGGGTCAACAGTCGACAGGTGAAGGCCGAACACTCATCAGCGGCACAGCGAAGGACACGGAAGTCCGAGTGATATTGTCACCCTCCTGAACCGGTGTCTTAGGCATTGATGCAATCTGAGTAGTCTTGCCAGCCGGCACCTTTCTATTCCTCCTCGGCCTCAGCGATGCCTCGTCGTCATCATCAGGGAGATCAATGACATGAGGAGGAGCTACAGGAAAAATCCAAAGTTAAAAACGAAAATCCAATCGACCAAAAGTGAAACCACAGAGATCATACCAAGGTTGGAGGTGGCAGCGTCTTCCATTTCCTGGTCTTCATTCCTGGTGGAGGTCTCGGAGGTAGCAGCACTGCAGATTTTAGAAACCAGTCGGTTAGTCAATGAGTCGACCAAGAGTCTGTCCATGCTAAACGAGAAAACACAAGTTCTGCTGTTACCCGGAAATGGTGGGAATGGTCATTCTCATCTTGGGCAAGGCCTTCGACGGCTTTGATGACGCCGCTCGTGGATGCTTCGGCGCTTTTTCAGTTGGCGCCGGAGAAGCCGTCTGAGGGCGTTTTGACGACTGCCCAACAGGCGCAGTCGCTTTGCCACGCTCGCTCGCGGGGTCGTGGGTGAGCTTGGATCGCCTTTCCGTGCGAGGAGGATCGACTTCCTCCTCCTCCTATCCACTGGAGCTGTCGTCATCCTCTTCCCCCTCACCATCAGATTGCCACTCCTCCTCACTTTCACCTCCGCTCGCCTCCCCCTCCTCGGCCTGTTCTTGCGCCCCATTGGGCATCAAGTACATCTCCGTAATGGTCTAAAAGACAACAAACAAGACAAAAGTCAGTCGATTGATTTTAAGCAAAAAGAATGAAGAAAGCAAGGTCACAGTCAGAGATGCAGAATTGGACCTGGTCTACTTCGTATGATTGGTCGAGTGGAGGAATCCTCCTGGCTCCTCGGGGGTTGTCTTTGTTCCACGGTGGGCGCCAGCTTTCGTGGTAACCGTGGGGCAGGTGTCTTAGCGACTTATTGGAGAAGTTGTGATTTTTCCGATCTCCTTCATCATGGTTTCAGGCGGAATTTTGGTTGAGGGCCGCGAGATCCGTCTCGGCGCGCTCACGTTCATCGCCGACGACTCCGCTTGGCTCCAGGAGGCTCCGCTCGACATCGACGCGCTCCCTGTCCGCGGGGCGACGCACTTTCGCGCGTGCGTCCGCAACGTCCTCCTGCGACAACCGTCGACCCAGTATCGGTCGGCCCCTGTGTCGTCCTCCCTCCCTGTTTCCCGCCGGCGCAAGCGCTCCGGTCGGTCGAGGCTTCAGCGGTGGGTGAGGCACGCAGTGGCTCGCCAGTCGGCCACCCCCCAAGTCGCGGCGATCGAGCCCGACGAATCTCTCTACGGCCTGTTCGACCTGTCGACTGGCTCCGCGGAGACTGCATCCGAGTGCGACAGCAGTGATCCAGCGGCGGAGGTTCTGATAGTCGATGGACCATGCAGTCCTCCCGGCTTTCCCCGCACCGACGGAGGCGACGGCGGAGGCGATCCGTCGCATGACCATGAAGAGTATCTCCCCGAGCCCCTCACTTCGCTGCAGAGGGAAGAACTTCGCCGCCGGAACATGGATGCGCTGCACACTCCTATCGTTGGAGAAACCCCCGAGGCTCGTGCCTTAGAGGACGCGCGCTTGGCCAACTTGGCTGAGCGCACTCGACTGGAGAACCTCCAGTGAGTAATCGACGAGCGTACGCGACAACGGGTTCCAGAATCCAGTCGACGTCAACTCTTTCCACCACCGACTCAGGTATATCGAACTCCGATTCAGCATTTAGCAGCTGCAGCCCGTATAGCAGAGTCGATTCGGCCTTCCCAGTCAGAGGCCGGCAGAGGCTTGTTACAGATCAGAGCATTACTCCGGGCGGCAGGAGATCAAAATTCAGCTGTATCACAGTCGCGGAATAGGATCCACAACAGATCCGTCGCTGCAAATACAGTCCAGTTGGCCCATAGCCCAAGATCGCCCCCGAGGCGTGAGGGACGTGGGGACCGACGTGATCAATACAAGAACCGTGAGCAGTATGATCACCGACTCGATCGTGATGATCGACGTCGAGTGCCCACCCCTCCCCCAAGGAGTGGATCGTATGCGCCTCGATAGCAGGATGACAAACGCCCTCACAGTGTTGGGCGAAGGATTCCAGTCGACCCCAGGGAACCAGGCTTTGATGCGAGATCCATTCTCGTTCAAGGTTTGGTCGACAGGAACAGAGCTCACCGAGAAGGTCATACAGAGATGTACCCACCAGCAGCAGAGTACACGTCTCAGGACCAGAGTGCTTCGGCAGAGCCATCAGGGCCGCGGTGATTCCTCCCAACTTCAGGTTGGCGACTGGAGTCAGTAAGTTCACTGGTGAGTCCAAGCATGATACTTGGCTTGAAGACTACCAAGTGGCTGTTTAGATTGGCGGCGGCAACGATGAAGTGGCCATGAAACACCTGCCTCTTATGTTGGAGGGCTCGACCAGAGCATGGTTGAATCAGTCGAGTCATTAGAGACTCGAGGTCATTTTGAAGCGTCGCTCCTGGCCAGAGTGCCGTGTTGATTCGCGACGCAGCAACCTTCAGTCGAGCAAGGTAGTTGACCACACCAGCGACACGAGACTCCAGTCGGAGCACGTTCATAGAAGCTTCATCCTTCACAGGAGAGTTAATGGGGTCCAAGCTTGTCTCCACTCGACTGGTCTCCTCCTCGAAGTTTTGGCAGAATTCTGTAAACACAATTCAAAGATAAACCAGCAGTTCTACGTCGAGTCGATGATAACAAGTCAGTCGGGTAGGAGAGATTACCCTCAAGCATGATGAATAACTTCTTGGCGAGCCCTCCCAGATAAGTCTCCAGATCGTTCCTCTTCCCCACCAGTTCACTAGCCTTGTTATTCAGAGCTATATTATCATTCTTCAGACGGCTGACCTCCTTGTTGGCCGCGTCGAGAGCAGCTTTCAGATTGGCGTTCTCCTCTTCAAGTTTACTGACTGAAGCCAGTTTTTCTTCTGCAAGCTTCGTTTTGTCCAAAGCCGCCTTCTGCGCCTCGGCAAGGTCATGGTCCTTCTTCAGAGCCTCCTCCATTTTATCTGCAAAATGACAATGAGATCAGAATCACAAATGGGCAGAAAGATAAAGACAGTCGTCAAGTTCTCACCAGCCATACCTTTTGCTTCGTCTCTCGCCTTCTGAAAGTTCTCCTGAGCAAGCTTCAAGTCAAGGTTGAGCTGGATCTGTTTGTTTTCCAATTCAGTATAGCGATCCACAAGCTCGCAGGATTTCTGCGAAGGGTCAGTCGACATACATCAAAGATAGGTTGCTTCCGAGTGACTAAGAGAAAAATCGTAACATTTCTAAGACTACAGCCGAATCAAAATATTCAACAGTAGTCTCGGGGACTACACCCAGTGGGTGCACTCGGCGTGCCCCCACTAGTTCTACCGACTTGGTCCGATCAGTCGACCGGAAGAGACAAAGAGGTTATGATCCTAAACCATAGCTAACTGCTAGCAGTCAGCCACGGTCTCATCATGATCTACCAAAAAAACAGGTTCTTCAGACCTTATTCGACTGCCAACAGTCAAGCATGGTCTCAGGGACCACACCCAGTGGGTGCACTCGGCGTGCCCCCACTGGTTCCAAGATTCCATTCGACATGGTCCGACCAGACCGAGTGAAGAAGTTAGAGTGAAGAAACCCAAAATACAAAGACTACAGTCGACTCCCAGCAGTCCACCATAGTCTCAGGGACTACACCCAGTGGGTGCACTCAGCGTGCCCCCACCAATCCAAAAATTCAATCGACACACCCAGTGGGTGCACTCAGCGTGCCCCCACCAATCCAAAAATTCAATCGACACACCCAGTGGGTGTACAGATACAAAGATCTTCAGAAAGAGAGTCTTCAGATAGCATATCCTAACAGAACAGGCGGTGACCAACTAACCTGGACGTTGCTCTGAAGAGCTGAGCTAGCATCATAGGCCGCTTGGCTAGCTTCCCGGACCGCCTTCACCTTCTCCATCATGATCCCCGCCTGGCGTACAGCCTCCTTAGTAGCACCCACTTGGTCCTCTGGGACGTGGTGTGTTGCAAAAAGAGAGGGCGGGTCAACAGTCGACAGGTGAAGGCCGAACACTCGTCAGCGGCACAGCGAAGGACACGGAAGTCCGAGTGATATTGTCACCCTCCTGAACCGGTGTCTTAGGCATTGATGCAATCTGAGTAGTCTTGCCAGCCGGCGCCTTTCTATTCCTCCTCGGCCTTAGCGATGCCTCGTCGTCATCATCAGGGAGATCAATGACATGAGGAGGAGCTACAGGAAAAATCCAAAGTTAAAAACGAAAATCCAATCGACCAAAAGTGAAACCACAGAGATCATACCAAGGTTGGAGGTGGCAGCGTCTTCCATTTCCTGGTCTTCATTCCTGGTGGAGGTCTCGGAGGTAGCAGCACTGCAGATTTTAGAAACCAGTCGGTTAGTCAATGAGTCGACCAAGAGTCTGTCCATGCTAAACGAGAAAACACAAGTTCTGCTGTTACCCGGAAATGGTGGGAATGGTCATTCTCATCTTGGGCAAGGCCTTCGACGGCTTTGATGACGCCGCTCGTGGATGCTTCGGCGCTTTTTCAGTTGGCGCCGGAGAAGCCGTCTGAGGGCGTTTTGACGACTGCCCAACAGGCGCAGTCGCTTTGCCACGCTCGCTCGCGGGGTCGTGGGTGAGCTTGGATCGCCTTTCCGTGCGAGGAGGATCGACTTCCTCCTTCTCCTATCCACTGGAGCTGTCGTCATCCTCTTCCCCCTCACCATCAGATTGCCACTCCTCCTCACTTTCACCTCCGCTCGCCTCCCCCTCCTCGGCCTGTTCTTGCGCCCCATTGGGCATCAAGTACATCTCCGTAATGGTCTAGAAGACAACAAACAAGACAAAAGTCAGTCGATTGATTTTAAGCAAAAAGAATGAAGAAAGCAAGGTCACAGTCAGAGATGCAGAATTGGACCTGGTCTACTTCGTATGATTGGTCGAGTGGAGGAATCCTCCTGGCTCCTCGGGGGTTGTCTTTGTTCCCTGTGATACTTGACAACCACCCCTCCAACATGCCCTCGTCGACCTCCTCCAGGTGAATCCGAGTGGTGTCATCGAGACTCGAATACATCCACATCGGATGGTCACGAGCCTGGAGTGGTTGGATACGTCTCCGGAGGAAGACCTCTAGCAAATCCATACCAGTCACCCCGTCGCGGACAAGCTAAACAACTCGACCAACGAACACTTTGACTTGTGCCTTCTCTTCCGGTGTCACTTTCAGAGAAGAAGGTTTTTCTGCTCGGTTCAGGGAGAAAGGGGGAAGACCCGTCGCCTGTCCTGGAGTCGGCTGGTCTCTGCAGTAGAACCAGGTCGACTGCCACCCGCGGACTGAGTCAGGAAGAATCATAGATGGAAAAGAACTTTTGCTTCTCATCTGGATCCCAAGACCCCCGCACATCTGAATCACTTGCGTCTTATCATCACTCGACTTGGCTTTCTTAACCGACTGAGAACGACAAGTGAAAATGTGCTTGAAGAGGCCCCAATGAGGACAGCAACCCAAGAAATTCTCACACAAAGACACGAAGGCAGCAAGATACGCGATGGAATTTGGAGTAAAGTGATGGAGTTGCGCTCCGAAAAAGTTCAAGAAAGTCCGGAAAAAAGGATGAGGGGGCAGGGAGAATCCGCGGTCGACGTGAGGGGCGATAAGGACACACTCACCCTCGCGAGGCTGCGGCTCAATCTCGTTCCCCGGGAGGCACGCAGATTTGCGAGGAATGAATCCCCCCTCGATCAGGTCATCAATGTCGTCCTGAAGAATCGCCGAGGGCATCCAATCGCCCTGGATCCAGCCCGGCGGCAAGGTAGACCTCGAGGAAGATCCGCCCCGACCGGACTCCTTCGCCTTCGCCTGTGCCGTCGCTTTTTTCACGCGCTCCAGGGCCGTCGTCTTCTCCTTCACCATCACCGCAGACGAAGCTCGAACAGACCGACGGCACCGGGACGAGAGCAGAGGTGGCGAAGGAATTCGAGAAGAAATGGGAAAAATGAAGGCGCACTGTTCAAAAGCCCTGGGCCAGCGGCTTATATGGAGTTGCTTCCGAGTGACTGACCTGTAGGCCCAGACGATCCTGTCAAATCCAGCAACAGTCGCGCCCGCGATACGTGGCAAAAAAGGTGGCACGGAGATCGAGGCGGCTCCGCCCTATCCCATCCGATTACTACGGCCTCCTCCGCCCCGCGCGATTCCCAAAATTCGAATCCCGTGAAATCCGCTAGCAGCAGAACAACTTGTCAGACGGAGGATCTCCTCCACACCGTCACTCGGAGCTTTTCAAGTAAAGAAACTCACTCGACTAATACCAAGAATGGATCAAGGCGACTGAAAAAGAAGTTGGTGTCGTTACTTAGGTTCATGGATCCGGAACAGGATATACTCATAGCACGAAAAATGGGTCGGAAGAGTTCTCAACTCCTTCCCCACTCAAACCTCGATCCATTCGGGGGCTAATGATGAAGCTATGTACCTAGGGTAGGGTCATGGACTTGTCCAAACTACCCTCCCCAAGGACATCTCTAGAAGAAACCACCTTTCAATCGACTCAGAAGTGTTCCACTCGACGGTCTCGAAGACACTCGACAATGAAGCCAACCACTCAACAGCCAGGTGATCTAAAGTCGCTCTGCACGCAAACGATCGGTCATTAAGTAGCTTTTATGGTCATCATAGCACTTTATTTGTGGCGTTACCAGTAACGCCCGATCTTAATATACCTTAAACCCTACATAACTGAGGGCCGGAGGGGTCTGGTGAACTCTATATAAGCCACCCCCTCCTCAGTGTAAAGGGTTCGCACCCCTGTAAGTCATACACACATAATCCAGTCGACCGCCTCCGGGCTCCGAGACGTAGGGTTGTTACTTCCTCCGAGAAGGGGCCTGAACTCATAAACCTCTTGCGTATACAACTACTCCATAGCTAGGATCTTGCCTCTCCATTCCTATCCCCCTACACTACTGTCAGACTTAGAACCACGACAGTTATGTGCTAAGCAAGTAAGTGACATTACAGATTTGTTTGTTTATATCTTTGCGAAAATTTTATAAAACAGTTACAGATAAATAAATAAATATTTTAGCAATAATCCAAGTCCTAACAATATATTTTATTGGGCAAAATAAAAATAAACAAAAAAGTATACTTAGTTAGGCTTGAATCCTGGACCAACTAAGTCAAATTTGAACAATCTAGCCAACTAGCCAGCAGGGAGGCTCAGTAATATTTAACGCCAATCAAAATTTATACCTTTTATACCCTACCGCCAAGGACCGACAGGCGCAGTCAAGTCCTACCGCCGTAGCACCTGGCGGTAGGCTGTGTTACCCTACCGCCAAAAACGATGGCGGTAGGAAAAGGGTTAGATCACGGAATTTTTTTGAACTGGGGTCAAATCCTGCTAAAGTTTTAAAAAAGGGTCAAAACAGCAAATTCGGCCGTGAGGCGCACTGCTTGGCGTGTGCCGCGGCAGAGCAGGTGAAAGGCGTTGGCGTCGCCGGCCCTGTAGTTTGCCACGTCGGTCGTGAGCGAGGCGAGCCAGGAACGGCTCCGGTGCGACGCCCTCCTACGGGCAGACCGAGGGGAGAGCAAGCATCCACCGCGCTTGGCTGGTTCCGTGGCGGCGTCGGCACTGGCATCGCAGAAAGCAAGCGGACAAAAACAGAAAGCGTGAACCCGCGCGTCGACCAGCTCCGGCCGTTTTACAGTCTCCCCCTTGCTTTATCCGCTCTCCCCCCCGCTGGCTCATTGAATCACAACTTGAGAGAAAAGGAGGAAATACGTACGTACCGAACATTAAGCAAACCAATTAACCAAGTCGAGCAGTAAAGCAGTAAACGACAAAAGACTCTCGGTCTGCTGGAGCCTGCTAGAGCACTATCCTGATAGCTGGCCTGTTCGGCTAGGTTTTCCTCTAAACCCTAAAACCTCCTGCGGCGACTAGGGTTTGGGTGGAACTTCGACGGCGGCCGCTGCATCCATCGGCGGGCCGCAACGTAAGCTCGGGGTCGATGGCGACATCGACCGCCGGCAAGGGATGGAAAAGGAGGGGTGCCCTCTCCCCTCGCTCCGCGCGGGCGCAGATGGAGGAGGCACTCGGGAAGCTGGATATCACCGAGGAGGAGGCGACGCCTCTGGTGATCGACGACGCCAATGATGATGCTCCGACAAAGTGGCTACTGGCGGGGAAAGTGTTGCATCGAAACCTCCTCCACATCCAAACGATCTGCAACGCCCTCCGTCCGGCATGGGGAAACCCTAGGGGGCTGGAGTTCCGGCCTCTTGGAGAGAACATGTTCGCTGCCGAGTTTGCATCCAAGCGGGATCGCGACCGCGTTTGGGAGGGCGCACCCTGGCATATCAGCAAAAACGCGGTGATCCTGGAGTATTTCGAAGAGCACATGCAGCCGTCGGAGCTCAAGTTCGATCGGCTGCCGATCTGGGTCAGGGTAGTTAATCTACCTTACAACTTACGGAACAATACAAGGGGCTTGGCGATAGCTCGGCAGATCGACAAACACGCCACTATCGCCCAGATCGATCCAGTGGGGGGTTTCCTGAGAGCAAGAGTCACCATTGATGTGCTTAAACCTCTCCGCCGATGGATCGTTATCGAATCTACCAAGAGGAATCAAGTGGACTGCTATGATATTGAGTACGAACAAATACCCCACTTTTGCTTCTCTTGTGGTCGACTAGGCCATGCCGATCTCTTCTGCCCCACCCCAGGGACGAGAGATGCGAATGGTGATCTCCCTTTCAAGGCAAGCCTGCGGGCACCTGAGGACAGGAAGAAAGGTTTTTCTGGTGAGAACTCGACGAAGGAGAAACCAGAGACGCAACGCAGCACGAGAGAATCACGCGCGTCAAGTTCAAAGCAGAAGGAGGGGGCTGAGGTGACCTCCCCTGTCAAGAATCCATCTCTGAACAAAAGAAAGGGCGGGCCGCCGGTCCAAGTGTATCGGAAAGTGGCGCCAGCTCCTTTAGCCATTAAGGAGAAAGGTGAAGGACATGACCAGGAGGAGGATCTCCCGGGAGTGGCTCCAGAGGAAGAGACGGAGGATTTGGGAACTGTGTTTGTTGAAAGAGAGCCTAAGAAGAAGAAGCCGACACCACCATCGTCGGAAACATCGGCAGCGACTGCTAGTCAGCGCTGCCCGATGCAATGAGCACTATCAGTTGGAACTGTCGAGGGCTTGGGAACCCTCAGACAGTTCGAGAGCTTCGCAAGATTGTGAAGCAAGAAGGTCCCGCCCTTATGTTTATAATGGAAACCAAGATAAAGGGAAAACGTGTGGAAGACCTGAAATTGAGTTTAGGCTTTTCTGGTTGTTTTGCCGTCGATAGTGACGGGCTTAGTGGTGGTATCGGACTGTTTTGGTCTAGAGAGGTTGATGTTAGTTTGAAAAATTTCAGCCAATCTCATATTGATGTATCTGTCAAACAGGATAATAAAAATTGGCGCTTCACTGGCTTCTATGGTGCGCCCCGAGCGGAGAACCGGCACCACAGTTGGCGGTTTCTTCGGACGCTTTTTGCTGTCCCGCATGAGGCATGGATCTGTATGGGTGATTTTAATGAAACATTACATGGGGACGAGCACTTCAGTGTTAACACGCGACCGGAACACCAGATGAGGGCGTTTCGCGACGCGGTTGACGACTGCTCTTTACAAGACTTGGGATGGAGAGGGATTCCCTATACATGGGATAATAGACAGCCGGGGCTAGCAAATGTGAAAGCCCGGCTGGACCGCGCTCTTGCCAACGAGGGGTTCCTGAACTTATTTCAGTCCACCTCCGTCAAGCATGTGAGTAGCGTGGAGTCAGATCATTGTTTCGTAGTAGCCGAGCTCAGAACTAACATGAACAACAAGTGGCCTCGTGCGAAAAGAAACTTCAGATACGAAGAAGTGTGGCAATCCCACAGCCAGTATGACAAGCTGGTGCGTGACATGTGGCAAACCGGCGCCGGTCAGAGAGGGCTGCAAGGTGTCGTGGAGGCACTGGGGACAGTGCAGAAAGATCTGGGAGCCTGGGGTGAGCGCGAATTCGGAAATCTTCAGAAGAAAGTTCGCTGCCTTCAGAAACGCCTAGATCGTTTGAGGAGTGTCTCGATGGGCCGAGGGCCTAATGAGGAGGAGAATGCTGTAGCATCGCAACTGCGAGAAGCCATGAGACAAGAGGAAATTTGGCTTAAGCAAAGATCACGAGTGCTTTGGTTACAGGTGGGAGATCGCAACACCGGCTACTTCCAAGCTCAAGCTGCCCACCGTAAGAGGATCAACCGTATTACTTCTCTGGAAAATTCACAGGGGCATATTCTGCAAGAACCAGAGGAGGTCAAGGCAGAAATCAGTAGTTTCTACCATGCCTTGTATCAGACACAAGGCTTTCACCCCATGGATGACTTATTAAACTGTGTGCAGCCCGCTGTCACCAACCAAATGAATGATTATCTCAACAGGCCATATGTGGCGGCAGAAGTGAAAAAGGCTCTGTTTGATATGGCGCCATCTAAGGCCCCGGGGGTCGACGGCTTCACAGCTGGGTTTTACCAACGGCATTGGGAGGTTCTCGGAGAGGACATCACAGTGGCCGTGCTACAATTCCTGAATGGAGGAGAACTACCTCTGGGTCTGAATGATACGGCCATCACTTTAATTCCCAAGGTACGACACCCACAAAAAATAGCTCAATTCAGGCCGATAGCTCTTTGCCCTGTTCTTTATAAGATTGCAGTCAAAGCAATTGCAAATAGAGTTCGAGGGATTCTGGACGAGGTGATTGGCGAGGAGCAAAGCGCCTTTGTCCCAGGACGTTTGATTACAGATAACATATTGGTGGCATATGAAAGTATTCATGCTATCAAGAGGCGAAAGAAGGGTAAAAATGCATGTTGCGCGGTGAAGCTCGATATGCTCAAAGCATATGATAGAGTGGAATGGCACTATCTCGAGGCAATGCTAATCAGGTTGGGCTTCGGTGATAACTTTGTTCGCTTGATAATGAAGTGTGTGACTTCGGTCCGATTCACGATCAAGGTAAACGGAGATCTGCTCCCTTACTTTACTCCTTCAAGGGGGCTCCGACAGGGCTGCCCTATGTCACCATACTTGTTCCTTATATGTGCTCAGGGCCTTACTTCATTACTGAACAATTTCGGAGGCACATACGTGGACAGAGGCATCAGGGTGAGCATACATGCACCATGGGTCAACCACCTATTATTTGCTGACGACAGCTTGATTTTCCTCAGTGCAAAAACTCAAAGCACAGATAGGCTTAATGAGATTCTACGGATCTACGCTGATTGCTCCGGACAGGCGGTGAACCGGGAGAAAAGTTCGATTTACTTCAGTGCCAACACGGGACAGCCCCTCCGACAGAGTTTGAAACAATCTCTTGGTATTTTTGTGGAAGCGTTCTCGGAGCGCTATTTGGGTCTCCCGACGGCGATTGGGAAAATCACGAGTGGGACCTTTGAACACATGGTGGAAAGGTGCCGGGATGAAATGCGGGGCTGGTCAGAGCGAAACATGGCCTGTGCGGCCAGGGAGGTTCTTCTGAAAACGGTTGTCCAGTCGATTCCTACTTTCAGCATGAGCTGTTTCCTCTTGACTAAGAAGATCTGCAAATCAATTACTTCTAGCATGGCTAAGTACTGGTGGGGCAGCTCGATCGACAAACGCTCGCTACACTGGCTCTCGTGGGACAAGCTCGAGGTGCCTAAAGTGAAAGGGGGCATGGGTTTTCGAAACATGCAGTCCTTCAATCTCGCTATGCTTGGGAAACACGGTTGGCGTCTTCTTACGCGACCGGACTCTTTGTGTGCTAGGGTTCTGAAAGGAAAATACTACCCTCATACAGACTTTCTCAATGCAACGGTTCCGGCCAAAGCATCGGCAACCTGGAAGGCAATAGTGGCAGGAAGAGAGGCTTTACAGGTCGGTCTCATTCGCCGAGTTGGCGATGGCTCGACTATCTCAATATGGAACGACAACTGGATTCCCAATACGCCCACACTGAAACCCGGGGGCCGCATTGGCTCCATGCCGCTCAACAGGGTTTCGGAGCTCATTGATGATTATTCAGGGAATTGGAATGAGCAGATTGTACGTCAAAACTTCTTACACCCGGATGCGGAAGCCATTCTTAATATACCACTGAATCCGGCGGGTGGCGAAGACACTCTAGCCTGGTCTTTGGAGAAGTCGGGCATCTACACTGTTAAATCAACGTATCGTTCTCTTGTGACTCGCAACGAGCTTGGCTCTCGAGAGGAAGGGGCGGTTACGGAATCATCATCGGCCAACAAACAGTTGTGGACTGCCCTTTGGCGACTACGAGTCGTCCCCAAAGTATGGGTATTCTGGTGGAGAGTTCTCCGCGGGATTCTACCGGACTCGACTACTTTGCGCCATCGTCATATCAAGCAGTTGGGTCTCTGTGATGTTTGCAAAGCGATGGACGAAGACATGTTACATGCACTAATCCATTGTTCCCATGCAAAGGCGTTCTGGAAG
The DNA here is from genome assembly GCF_018294505.1 of Triticum aestivum. Classification (NCBI taxonomy): domain Eukaryota; kingdom Viridiplantae; phylum Streptophyta; class Magnoliopsida; order Poales; family Poaceae; genus Triticum; species Triticum aestivum. The sequence goes on along the minus strand of NC_057807.1, from coordinate 667,402,050 downwards.
GCTGCGAGGGATAGATTTCAGCTCTATCTCCCATGTTTGCATCCTGATACGTGGGCGCGGGACATTTTGATCGATCCCATGTTTTTGGATGAGGACAGATGCAAGATTATCACTATCATGCATAGAATATGGACGTCACGGAACAAATGATCTCATGATCGCGAAGGGTATAACCCGATACAAGCGTTGAAGTGGGTTCACGAGACCTTGGCGATCCTGGATCTTCCTCCTACGGGAAGGAAAACGAGGGCGGGTCAGTGCTGGAAACCACCTGAGGCGGGCTGGATTACTATCAACACTGATGGCGCTATTAATTCTGAGGAAATGAGGGGAGGAGCGGGAGGTGTAGCTAGATCACACATCGCGTTCCTTGGTGCCTGGTGCAAACCTCTGTTTGGCATATCGGATCCCTTCATAGCGGAGTTGCTTGCTCTTCGGGACGGCATGATCTTTGCGCAACTCCGGGGTTTTTCACATGTGATCATGGAGATTGACTGCTTGGAGCTAGTTGATCTATGGCATTCGCGCGGCAACACCAGATCAGTTGCAGCGCCTATCTTAAATGAACTGGAGGAAATTGGCGCTTCGTTTGCTTCTTTATCTGTCACGCATGTCAGCAGGGAGGCCAACGTACCGGCGCATCAGTGTGCTCGCCTAGCGAGTACACTCGATGGAACTGAGAGTTGGCTTGATGTAAGCCCTGTTTTTTTAGCCTCTTGCCTACGGGCGGATTGTAAAACTTTGATTCTAAGTTAATAAAGTTCCTGAGTTCGATGAAAAAAAAGAGAGCAGTAAAGCAGTACTACCTCCGTCTAGGTGAATAAGTCATTCGCGCAGTTCTAGGTCATCGATTTGAGGAATTAAACATATGTTATATGTCATGAAAAGTATATCACTAGATTTCTACAAGGATGTAGTTTCTAAATATATATTTTTTATCACATATAATACATATTTAGATGGTTAAATCGTCAACCTAGAACTACGTAAATGACTTATTCACCGAAACGGAGGTAGTACTTCCGTAGATATGATCAGTGGCTATTTGCACTTTGTTTTGGGACGGACGTAGCGCCAGTCACTTTTTCTTTCAACCGTATGATCAACATCCAGCGCACATTGTTCTTCTTCTTCGTCCGGCCCGATGGTTTCTCCTACCCCGCAGCGTATCCATACCTAACTGCCCGCCTCCGCCCCCGCAATAGTTGGATATCGCCGCCTCGACCTCCCCTACCGCCGTGCTGGCCGCCGCCCCCGGCCATCCATCTTAAGCCCAGCTGCACAAGAAAACAACTCAGGCGATCCCCTGCACCCCACCCCCCAAAGATAGAAAAGATAGATAATGGCGCCATGCTTTCACCCCGCTAAGATAAATGATAGGGCCATGCTTTTCCCTAAGATAGATAATGAAGTTTTCTTCTTCGGCGAGGTCCGACATGAAAAAAGGAAGAAAGAAGGTGACTGATGCAAGATTTTTTTTCCGGGTACCCGAGAAATAACAAATCCGTTTTTTTCATTAGGTGCCTAATGTTGTCGCAAGAATATATTGCCCTACATAAAAAAAAACTCTGAAAGCATCTCCGGCCCAACCTAACTAATTTGGTCCGTGGACGCGTCCATGCAGAGCTCCCACCCACAGTCTATCCTTCATTAGCCCCTGTCTGCAATCTATTCAATCCCATGCAATGTAGATGAGCACAGCATAGCCAACTTTAACCATTGCATAGCATCAGACATAGCAAATTCATCTAAGTTCCCGCAAAAATAAAAAAAAAGCAAATTCATCTAAGGACCAACATGTAAACAAGTTCACAAAGGATAGATAGTTCAATCAAGTAGCTGCGATCTACGACAGATACGACTAATAAACATAGATAAAAATCACTGACTTCTCGCGAGCCCCTTCTTGGTGTTTCCGTTGTGGCGATAGTAGTTGTCGAAGTCATTGCCAAACACATCGGCATCTAGAGGGCCGTCGTCATCGCTGGAGGTGCTGGAGGATGAGGATGAGGATGGAAGCCTGGCCAGACACCTTCTGCTTGGCGAGCCGCTCGGACTCCTTGAGGCCGAGACGCAATGCATTGGCATTTTTGCGACAACGGCTAAGGCAATGTTAATGTTGGTCCTTGTCGTGCTCAACGACCGATGACGCCGCAGCTAGGGAGTATAAGCGAGCATCAAGCAAAAAATTGCCCTGATGATAAGTGCACACGTGTGGCGCGAAGCACTCCGGACTAAAGTTGTCGCCCGAAAAGAAAAAAACAAACAAAAAAAAACAGAAACTTGCCATCCGAAAAGAAGTTGGCATAAAAAAATTGCCATCCTCGCATCACTAAACTTGGGAAAATTTGATTATTTGCCATCCTCGCGTCACTAAATTGCCATCCTCGCACAATAAAAACGCTCGAAGCTGCCATGTGTTCGTGGCACACGTGTGGGCGTGTGACACTTGTCAGGTTACAAAAATTGTCCTTCCCTGTTTTAAAAAAATATTTTTTTAGGGGCGAAAATAATAAGTGTGCTTCTTGGTTTGAAGATTGTGCTTTTTTTTTCGCGGCAAGGTTTGAAGATTGTGCTTGATGATCGAAATCAAGGTGATGAAGCTCTTCGATCTCATTCGGGATTCTGGCATACTACTAGTATCTCGATTAATTCTAAACAACAGTCACGAGCCCCCTTAAAAACGTGCCGAGCCTTTCTTTCGAAACCTGTGCACCGGTCAAAAGAAAAAGTCCCGCACCGATGAATCACCCCTTCTCTTTTGTCAATAGTCGGAATGTAAGGGGGCGGAGCGCTTAAGTTGCATCCGTCTTTGGTTAAATCTCCCTCCGTGGAGCGGCTCTCTTCCCAAAACTAGCCAGCCTCTCGTCTTCTTCGCCTTTCTGCTCCGTCCCAGTCCCAGAGATTCCGCGTCCGTGCTTGCCGATGGAGGGAGATCAGGGGAAGGGAGGCGACGGCGCTGGCTCTGGCTCTGGCTCTAGCTCGTCGAAGCAGACAGCACCGTCCAAGATCGACTCGCCGTCTCTGTTTGGTACTCCTCCCAACTCCAGCCTCTGAATCTCGCTAGCACCTTTGTGTTTCTCTGGGCATCAAACCCTTGTCTCTCTTGGTCTTGGTCTTGGTCTTGGTGGATATGGCTAGTAAGCGGGGGTTTTGTTTTTCTGATAGCAGATGTGACCGAGGAGGAGGAGGAGAAAGAGGAGGAGACCGCGCTGGGGCTGCTCGGCGACAAGGGCAAGCGGGCGGCGGCGGCGGCCGGCGGATCCGGCTCGGGTATGTCTAAAAAACTCTTCTTTTTTAGCCCGGATTCCAATGCAGTACTGTGGGACTGTCGGGTCAACATAAAAAATCATGCTTGCTCTGTTTTTCTCGAATACTCATGCTTGCTCTCTATGCAGCGGCTGGAGCCGACGACACGAGGGGCGATGCCAAGAGGGCACGCACCGACGTGCCACCTCCGGCTGCTGATGTCCATGTGGTACCAGCAGACGTGGCGCTCAACATCCCCCCGGCTGCTGGCCCCGTGGTGCTTCGTGGTGGTGGTGCGCCGAACCCTCCTCATCCTCTGCCCGCTGAGCCGGATCTGGCCGAGCAGGCGGCAGCTGCTGCCATGAATGTATTCATGAACGCCCTCCAGCCCGCGTCAGATGTACTGAAAAGTGGTTAGTAGATGGATACTAGAAGCTGCGAGATGATTGTAGATGCTCGATGTAGACTAATGTTGTAGTATTTCTTTTGCAGCCCATGACCCTGATCCACATCTGAAACCGACCTTGACCAGGGGTAAGTTGTTGGCCCGAACTACTTAGCTGCAGGACACACACTGAATTTTGTTTAGTCCCACTAGTCTGGTCTGGCCCATGAGTAGTTTAGAAGCTTTCTGAGCATGTGGACGTGTACTGGAGTACGTAATTAAGCGATTAGCGATTGACTGCTACTTGTAGTTGTAGTCTAGTGTAGTATTACTATTACATACAGTTCACTAGATGTGATTAGCGATTGACTGCTACTTGTAGTTGTAGTCTAGTGTAGTATTACTATTACATACAGTTCACTAGATGTGCTCTACTTGATGTTGGCCTGCTACTTATTTACTCATGTCAACTGTCTAATTTTGTCATGTCTAGCCGTCTTTCCATCATAAAATTCACGTCAATATTTCTTAGTATGGTACTTATTGATACCGTTTTGAAATAGCTGAGTATTATCGAAATGGAACTGTAGATTTTTTCGTACAGCGTTAATAAAATTATCAAAACCGCATTTACCAAACAGTACTAACTGCATGCCCAAGTCCACTCTGTAGTAATCTTGAAATGTTTGCCGAATAGCGTAATTGGAAGATTATGGCAAGAGACAAGTCCAGTTTTTTTCCCTCCAAATTTTGATAATTATCAAAAAGTCTAGGAACATTCAATTAAATATTGGCATGTTTCCAGTTCCAATTTGGGAAATTGTGAGATTATTTGGAAAATAGGATTAGGATATGATGGCTATTTTGCTAAACAGATAAAAAAAACTGGTTCAAAATTTTGCATTTAAATTTTTTACCATCATGCTTACTAACGCTGCACTCTCATGTTTCCTTTTCTGAGAAAATTTTCATTTTTTCCTTCTCAGCCCAGCTTGGCTATCTGGTGGATAATCCCATCATGCTTACTAATGCTGCACTCTCGGCGCTGGAAAGGGGTGTCCAGCCCATTACGACTGTGGTGCCACCCCCACCCCAGCCGGTGGCTCCAGGGATGCCTCCGCCTCCACTATGCCTCAGGTGCGGCCTGGCTGATGCGACCACTGCATTCTTCTCGTCAACCCACAAGTGTGTGTGTGACCCATGCCATGAGGCGGTATTGCTCAACCCTGTCTGGGAGGCGTGCACAATTTGTTTCAGTGAAACTATCAATCGGATAGTCAACATTCAGTAAAGGTAAACTCATCATGCATATGTGAGATTGTTTGTTGCCTACTTACCTCTATGTTGCCTGTAGCTATGTGTGTTTGTCAATTTTTGGAACAAGCTAAGGTTGTCTAGTTTCCTTGATATAGATATGGATGTGGCCTTTTGTGTTAATTGTAGACAATATTGGAGAATCGCTTATTTGCATTGGCCAAATGCCTTATATTGTCCCGTCGAAAGAGAAATTTGTTTTTTTTAGACCAAATGGAAGACTTGTTTTTGGTGAGTATATTGAGACCATATGCCTTGCTACTTCAGCAACAGATGGGGCTTGTTTGTAGTGAATTTTTCTTTTGGAATTCTAGTCATATTGTATTTACAATAGCATGGCTTCAAATATCTACTTGCTATGTTAGTCATATGGCCATAAAGGATCTGGTTTTTCCTTTTTGCGGGGCCATAAATGATCTGCTTGCCCATCAAATTGCGAGAATTTAATATATTTAAGTTGATGTGGTTAGTATATCACACTAATCATAACCTTCAATGTGACTAAAGTTACGCAGTGAAGGTTGTTTTTGTGTTTTTAAGGTATTGTACAAAACAATGGCCAAGTGTAGTTTCGCTTACTATCAGGAAACCATTGGCTCGTCCTGATGTAATCTCGGCTAAATAAAAAAATAAAAGAAAGAAAATGACTGCAGTTGTATGTAAATTTGCTCTGGATCAATAAATCATCAGTCTTGGCTGAATGGAAAAGATTGCAGTTTTATTCCTCGCCCATGATAAAGTGCAATTTCAGATAAAGAGGAATTCTAGACAGGAATGCTGCGAGGCAACTGTTATGGGATTGCTTAACCGGCGTGTATGTATTGTGGTAACATGTATAAAATTGATGTTGCAGCAACTTGTATTTCTCATTATGTCTTAAGTGGTTTTCCTCGCTATTATGTACTGTGTTGTCATTGTGTGCCATCTTTTGAAATGCATTCCAGTAACTTGTTTTGGGTGCTTTACAGAAATCGGAGGAGTGGAGTGAAGACTGAGATGGAAAGGCTGTCAAGCTAGAGTGTCGGCAAGGGCCTAGAAGGGATCTCATCTCACATTGTCACATCCGTGCTGGATACTATCATTTATGAGACAATTTATGTTTGAGACTATTCATGTAACCTTAATATTTTCTCTGGATATTATTATGTGAGGTTACTAATGCGTCAAGGCCAGTATACTAGCACCAGGTTCAAAAGCCAAAGGGGGTTCATGCCCAGGCCGGTTAGGAATGGAGCAAGAAATTGTTTCATATAGCATCTTATCCAGGTGGTGGCTTAGCATACTAGCACCTGGTCAGAAGCCAAAGGGGGTTCATGGCTTCATGCGCAGTCATTAGTAGTATGGGGTAGTAGAGCCTGACCTGCGGCATACGAGAGTAATGTGCATAGCAGCGTAAAGGCCAGGCGATTTGCCGAGTCTCTAGTTGTTTTCGGCTTTTGGCTTCATCATGCATCGTGCAAACGGGCTTTCATGCCGATCAGTGCATACACTGAAAGCCCTATTTGCCCGCTTTGTGGATAAATGTACCCAAGTGGCAGTCTCCATTTCTTTCCCATTTGGCCACCTGCTTTTTTTGGCACATTGCTGGACCTAGCAGTTCACACAAATTCATCATCAAATTGAGAAAATTGGACATTCACATAGTTCACTATGTCGTCGGGCAGTGTGCAGAACATGCTCGTGACACCGTGGACTGGTGATGTCCTCTCGATGGTTCCTGGATGGGGCACGAAGGTGTGGACCCACACTACTGTAATGCACGAAATTGACAAGATGATTTACTTAGGTTCAGGCCGCATGAGTGCGTAATATCCTACTCTTGCTTTTTGTGTGTTTAAGTGGGAGGATTAAGAGCTACAAGTCCTCCTCCTCGGGAAGGGGAAGCGTCGCGTATCCCTTCTGATATTCTCTCCGGCGTCTAACCTCTCTACTGGAGTTGTCCTTCCTTCCCCCTACTTCCTTACTCTAGCCCGGCTCTCCTTTTGTACTAGATGATTCCCCGCGCGTTGCTGCGGGACGTTAGCATGCCAATCAGCTCATCCGAGAGTTGCACATTGAGGAAGGAAAGAAGAGGCACAGGAAATATTGGCAGGGTTACGGTACAATTATTTTTCTTGCGTTGACGAAAGAATTAACTGAAATCCGATTTACAAAATATGTGCTCGAATGAAGTTGCTTGGTCTGATCGAGTCAACTTATGTGACTCCTCCATTGCCCCAATTAGTTTTTGTTCTAGTGGTTTATATTTTGATTAATTAGCTACTCTTGGTGCTGCTATAAATGAGCTTGCATGTTGAATTCTTTGAGTTCCAAGTAGTTTGAGTGCTTGATATAGCCTCTAGACATCCATATAACTAGTTGCCATCAATCTTGTTAAGTTTTGTTGACAAAATTTTGTGGCCCAATTTTTTTCAGAAATTTGTTCGTAGGAAAATGGAATTATTTCAATGAGTTCATCTAAGAAGAATGCCAAGGGAGTCACCGGTGAATTATCATATGGTGACATCAACACTCCGCGAAGGACAGAGGTCCGACCGTGTGAACGTCTGCACATTGCCTTCATGGAAGAAGTTGGATTCCACCAAGAGTTTGCGCAATTCATTGCAAATGCTGGACTTACCAACTTCATCGCAAATGAGTGTAACCAACACCACATCCTTAAGAATTCCTTTGTGCAAAATTTCCATTTCTTAAGTAGGAACGATCCTCCTGAGGTGCGGTTTAATTTATACCCTTTGCCAAATACCGCTCACTAAATTGTGTAAGATATGCCTAATTCCCTCTGATGGGGAATTAAGAGAGTCTAGACCGGCAGAGTTTGAGGACTTCCTCCGCACCCTAACCGTGGGTCATGAAAGGGCGTGTCAAAAGCCACAACCACTAGTCTGCAGTTTCCTTCTTTGCATTAGTTTGCTCTATTTATCACGAAGTGTTTTATTGCTAGAGAGAAGGGAAGTATAATTAGTGCCCTTGACCTCGCCATCTTACATCGTGCACTTCACAATGATCACATCTTTAACCTAGGGGCTATCGTTGCACGTCGTCTGCACACTAATAGAACTAAGGGTAAAATTCATGGTGGTATTTATGTGACTCGCCTAGCGAGTCACTTTAATGTTCAGGTACGCCGGCATGATTACTTTTTGCCCAGAGTTTATCTAGAGCGCTGGTCGATGGTGTCCACCATTTCCTTGCTAGAACCCCTTCGCTATAACTTGGTATTCAATGTGGAAACCGATACATCTCCAACGTATCTATAATTTAAGAAGCATTCATGCTATTATATTATCTGTTTTGGATGTTTACGGGATTTATTATACACGTTTATATTATTTTTGGGACTAACCTATTAACCGGAGGCCCAGCCCATATTGTTGTTTTCTTACCTATTTCAGTGTTTCGAAGAAAAGGAATATCAAACGGAGTCCAAACGGTAAGAAACCTTCGGGAAAGTTATATTTGGAATGGAAGCAATCCAGGGGACTTGAAGTACACGTAAGGGAAGCTTCGAGGTGGCCATGAGGTAGGGAGGTGCGCCCACCTCCCCTGGGCGCGCCCCCACCCTCGTGGGCCCCTCGTGGCTCCCCTGACCAACTTCTTTCGCCTATATATCTCCATATACCATAAAAACATCGGTGAACACAATAGATCGGGAGTTTCGCCGCCGTGAGCCTCTGTAGCCACCAAAAACCTCTCGGGAGCCCATTCTAGCACCCTGCCGAAGGGGGGATCCCTCACCGGTGGCCATCTTCATCATCCCGGCGCTCTCCATGACGAGGAGGGAGTAGTTCACCCTCGGGGCTGAGGGTATGTACCAGTAGCTATGTGTTTGATCTCTCTCTCTCTCTCTCTCTCTCGTGTTCTTGAGGTGGTACGATCTTGATGTATCACGAGCTTTGCTATTATAGTTGGATCTTATGATGTTTCTCCCCCTCTACTCCCTTATAATGGATTGAGTTTTCCCTTTGAAGTTATCTTATCGGATTGAGTCTTTAAGGATTTGAGAACACTTGATGTATGTCTTGCCGTGTTATCTGTGGTGACAATGGGATATTCACGTGATCTACTTGATGTATGTTTTGGTGATCAACTTGCGGGTTCAATGAATGTATGCATAGGGGTTGGCACACATTTTCGTCTTGACTCTCCGGTAGAAACTTTGGGGCACTCTTTGAAGTACTTTGTGTTGGTTGAATAGATGAATCTGAGATTGTGTGATGCATATCGTATAATCATGCCCACGGATACTTGAGGTGACATTGGAGTATCTAGGTGACATTGGTGTTTTGGTTGATTTGTGTCTTAAGGTGTTATTCTAGTACAAACTCTTTGATAGATCGAACGGAAAGAATAGCTTCGTGTTATTTTACTACGGACTCTTGAATAGATCGATCAGAAAGGATAACTTTGAGGTGGTTTCGTACCCTACCATAATCTCTTCGTTTGTTCTCCGCTATTAGTGACTTTAGAGTGACTCTTTGTTGCATGTTGAGGGATAGTTATATGATCCAGTTATTTATTGTTGAGAGAACTTGCACTAGTGAAAGTATGAACCCTAGGCCTTGTTTCCTAGCATTGCAATACCGTTTGTGCTCACTTTTATCATTAGTTACCTTGCTGTTTTTATATTTTTCAGATTACAAAAACTCATATCTATCATCCATATTGCACTTGTATCACCATCTCTTCGCCGAACTAGTGCACCTATACAATCTACCATTGTATTGGGTGCAGGGTTGCTTGAGAGAGACCATCTTCATTCTACGCCTCCCACGGATTGATAAACCTTAGGTCATCCACTTGAGGGAAATTTGCTACTTTCCTACAAACCTCTGCACTTGGAGGCCCAACAACGTCTACAAGAAGAAGGTTGTGTAGTAGACATCAAGCTCTTTTCTGGCGCCGTTACCGGGGAGGCGAGTGCTTGAAGGTATATGTTTAGATCTTGCAATCGAATCTTTTAGTTTCTTATTTTATCACTAGTTTAATCTATAAAAGAAAACTACAAAAAAATGGAATTGAGTTTGCCTTATACGCTTCACCTTTTTAATATCTTTCGTGAGAATGATGGAAAGGAAAATTGTGCTCAATCGCTAGAAGAAGAATGCATTAAAATGTTTGGTACTAGATCTTTGTGTGATGAGCATGTGATTGCAATGTTGTTAGTATGAATTCTTTGAATACCCATGATGCTAATGATATGCAAAGCCACAAGCTTGGGGATGCTATGTTTGATGAAGATAATATGTTTAGTCCCCCAAGTTTTGATGAGAATATTTATTATGATGAAAGCATGCCTCCTATTTATGATGATTATATTGATGAAAGTGGGTTTGGAAGAGTGCCAACTTTAGGAAGTAATGATCCCACTATTTTGGAGGATGTTGAATATTATTGTGATAATATGAAAGTGGATTTGGAGAGGTCATGACTTTATTTAGTGATGAGTCCACTATTTCGGAAGAGGTTCCAATTGATTATAAGAACAAAGTTGCTATCTATGATGATTATTGTGATGACTTGTATGCTACTAATAATAATGATAACCATGAAACTTGTCATCATGATTTTAGTTTTCAATTGGATTATACGTCACATGATAATTATTTTGTTGAGTTTGCTCTCACTACTAATCATGAGAAGAAATCTGCTTATGCGGAGAGTAGTAAATTTTCTATGCAAGTAGATCATGAAAAGAATACTTTAAGTGCTGGTTATATTGTTGAATTTATTCATATATGCTTGTAGGAATTGCAATAATATCAAGTTTCCTCTCTATGTGCTTAAAATCTTGAAGTTATGCTTGTTTTGCCTTCCTATGCTAGTTGATTATTGTTCCTGCAAGTTGTTTGCTCACAAAATCCCTATGCATAGGAAGTGGGTTAGGCTTAAATGTGCTAGTCATATGCTTCATGATGCTCTTGTTAGGTTTCAATTCTTATCTTTTATGTGAGAATCATTGTCATCATCATGCCTAGCTAGAAAGGCATTGAAGAAAAGCGCTTGTTGGGAGACAACCCAATATTTACCATTACTGTTTTTGTGTGTACACATGATTATGCTACTGTAGTAAGCATGTTTTATAGCTTTTGTTTCAATAAAGTGCCAATTAAGACCTTTAGGATAGCTTACGGTGATAGTTGTGTTGATCCTGCTGAAAATCAGAAACTTTTGCAACCAGTAAATTAGTTTTAATTCACAAAAACGTGACTTTAATCTGATTCTTTTTTGATCTGGATTGGTACACAAATTTATTAGAACTTCCGAATTTTGTAGGATTTTTGGAGTTCCAGAAGTATACGTTTGACACAGATTACTACAGACTGTTCTGTTTTTGACAGATTCTGTTTTCTATGTGTTGCTTGCTTATTTTGATGAATCTATGAGTAGTAGCAGAGGGTATGAACCATAGAGAAGCTGGAATACAGTAGATATTACACCAATATGAATTTAGAATGAGTTCACAACAGTACCTAACTGGTGATTTATTTCCTTATACTAACGGAGCTTACGAGTTTTCTGTTGAGTTTTGTGTTGTGAAGTTTTCAAGTTTTGGATAAAGATTCGATGGACTATGGAATGAAGAGTGGAAAGAGCCTAAGCTTGGGGATACCCAAGGCACCCCAAGGTAATATTCAAGGACAACCAATAGCCTAACCTTGGGGACGCCCCAGATGGCATCCCCTCTTTCGTCTTCGTCTATCGGTAACTTTACTTGGAGCTATATTTATATTCACCACATGATATGTCTTTTGCTTGGAGCGTCATGTTGTTTTATTTTATTTTGCTTGCTGTTTGAATAAAATACCAAGATCTGAAATTCTTAAATGAGAGAGAGTCTTCACATAGTTACATAATTATTTAACTACTCATTGATCTTCACTTATATCTTTTTGGAGTAGTTTGTCATTTACTCGTGTGCTTCACTTATATCCTATGAGTAAGTGGTTGAATGAGTTGAATGTCATAAAGCTGAAATTATATATGTTTCATATGCTTACCCCATTGGGAGTAATGACTTCACATCTAAGAAGTAGAGGTAGTAAATTTATTTAAGGTTAGCAAGCATTGTATTGGTCACTTAAACAATTCATGAAAGAATATTGAAGGAAGAGAAATTTCACATATAAATATACCATCTTAGACATGTTCTATGATTGTGAGCCCCATTAATTATTTTCAAACCTGAGAAAATTAGTTGAAGTTGGACAAGGAAGAGAACGTAATGAGTTATGCTTGGGTGTATTTGTATAGAAGTTATGGTGTTATAGATCCTCCAACATGTGGTGCTTGCTTTTTAGAATCCTTTGCTAGCCAAAATATCTGTACTAAGGGGGAATATTGCGTGTGCATCCAAATTCCTTGAACCAAGTTTCTTCCATGAGTGTCCACCATACCTACCTATATGCGGTATTTACCTGCCGTTCCAAGTAAATTTGCATGTGCCAAACTACCTTCAAATAATAATCTGTTTTGTATGCCCGAATCGCTCATGTAGCGACTAAGGACTATCAGTATCTTCCATGCTAGGTGGGTTATTCTCACTATGAGTGGACTCCGCTCATCACTCACGAGAAAAATGGCTGGTAACCGGGATGCCTAGTCCCATGATCAAAAGATCAAAATCAAATAAAAAATAATTTCAAACAAAACTCCCCCGGGATTGATGTTAGTTGGAGGCACCTGTTGTTTCGGGGAAGCCATGGATTGATGATTGTTGGTGGAGGGGGAGTAAAAACTTTACCATTCTGTTTGGGAACCGCCTATAATGTATGTAGTATGGAAGATATTGGGAACTCTTGGTTGTTATGTTGACAATGAAAGCATACCTCTTAAAATTATTTTCATCTCTTTTTCAAAAGCGAGCTCTGGCACCTCTGCAAATCCCTGCTTCCCTCTGCGAAGGGCCTATCTTTTACTTTTATGCAAGAGTCAGTAGTATGCCTTCTCATTCCAACCTACTCTTTAGTTGGCAAGCATCATGTGTTGGGGAAAGATCTAAGCATATATGGCCATTCAAATATATTTGATCATGAATTATTATTGTTGACGAGTATCTATATGATAAGTGAGTTGGGAGGCGAAACACTAAGCCCCTATCTTTCTCTGTGTTCGATGGATGCTAGTTGTTCTAAGAATATGCTTTGAGTGGTAGCAATCATGGAAGACTATATGATAGTTGAGTATGTGGAGTTTGCTAAATCAAAGCTCTGACATAGACCCTTCCTGAAAATAAGATTAATTGTAATTGTTTGATGACCGAGAATGATGTTTGCTAGTTTTCAAGAAAGTTTATGGTCTATGCTTTAACATGTGAATAGCTTGTTACTTGATCTTAAGAAGTTTTATGAGATGAACTACTGTTATGACATATAATCATGCTACAAAAGGTGATTGAAATTATCATTGATCAAACTTGTGCACCTGCTAGCATTCACACTTCATAAATTCTTTCTTTTATCATTTACCTACTCGAGGACGAGCAGGAAATAAGCTTGGGGATGCTGATACGTCTCCAACGTATCTATAATTTATGAAGCATTCATACTATTTTGTTATCTGTTATGGATGTTTACGGGCTTTATTATACACTTTTATATTATTTTTGGGACTAACCAATTAACCAGAGGCCCAACCCATATTGCTGTTTTCTTGCCTATTTCAGTGTTTTGAAGAAAAGGAATATCAAACGGAGTCCAGACGGAATGAAACCTTCGGGAAAGTTATTTTTGGAACGGAAGCAATCCAGGGAACTTGGAGTGCACGTAAGGGAAGCTTCGAGGTGGCCACAAGGCAGGGAGGCGCGCCCACCTCTCCTGGCTGCGCCCCCCACCCTCGTGGCTCCCCTGACCGACTTCTTTCACCTATATATCGCCATATACCCTAAAAACATCGGGGAACACAATAGATCGGGAGTTCCGCCGCCGCGAGCCTCTGTAGCCACCAAAAACCTCTCGGGAGCCCGTTCCGGCACCCTGCGGGAGGGGGGGATCCCTCACTGGTGGCCATCTTCATCATCCCGGCGCTCTCCATGAGGAGGAGGGAGTAGTTCACCCTCAGGGCTGAGGGTATGTACCAGTAGCTATGTGTTTGATCTCTCTCTCTCTCTCTCATGTTCTTGAGGTGGTACGATCTTGATGTATTGCGAGGTTTGCTATTATAGTTGGATCTTATGATGTTTCTCCCCCTCTACTCTCTTGTAATGGATTGAGTTTTCCCTTTGAAGTTATCTTATCGGATTGAGTCTTTAAGGATTTGAGAACACTTGATGTATGTCTTGCCGTGCTTATTTGTGGTGACAATGGGATATTCACATGATCTACTTGATGTATGTTTTGGTGATCAACTTGCGGGTTCAATGAATCTATGCATAGGGGTTGGCACACGTTTTCGTCTTGACTCTCCGGTAGAAACTTTGGGGCACTCTTTGAAGTACTATGTGTTGGTTGAATAGATGAATCTGAGATTGTGTGATGCATATCGTATAATAATGAGGTGACATTGGAGTATCTAGGTGACATTAGGGTTTTGGTTGATTTGTGTCTTAAGGTGTTATTCTAGTACGAACCCTATGATAGATCGAACGAAAAGAATAGCTTCGTGTTATTTTACTACAAACTCTTGAATAGATCGATCAGAAAGGATAACTTTGAGGTGGTTTCGTACCCTACCATAATCTCTTCGTTTGTTCTCCGCTATTAGTGACTTTAGAGTGACTCTTTATTGCATGTTGAGGGATAGTTATATGATCGAGTTATGTTATTATTGTTGAGAGAACTTGCACTAGTGAAAGTATGAACCCTAGGCCTTGTTTCCTAGCATTGCAATACCATTTGTGCTCACTTTTATCATTAGTTACCTTGCTGTTTTTATATTTTCAGATTACAAAAACTCATATCTACCATCCATATTGCACTTGTATCACCATCTCTTTGCCGAACTAGTGCACCTATACAATCTACCATTGTATTGGGTGTGTTGGGGACATAAGAGACTCTTTGTTATTTGGTTGCAGGGTTGCTTGAGAGAGACCATCTTCATCCTATGCCTCCCACGGATTGATAAACCTTAGGTCATCCACTTGAGGGAAATTTGCTACTGTCCTAGAAACCTCTGCACTTGGAGGCCCAACAACGTCTACCGGAAGAAGGTTGTGTAGTAGACATCAGAAACCCGTGATATTATCCCGTTACTTGCACCTGCTTTGTTTGATTCTATCGCCAGGAATGGATACACTTTCCTACCAGCGGACATTGTCGCTTACTAGAATATCCTGGCAGCGACAGAGGAGGAGCCCTAGGAGTGGGACACTCAGGTGCCACCGCCGCCGCACTTTTACATGGGACCAAACGACTACTATGGGTGGTGATTACCAAGCTAGGCCAAAGCCTAGCTTGGGGAGTACGTATTTCCACCAACATTACATTCATGTTCACACATTTCATTCCAGTTGTCAGTGTCCATACTTTTTCATTGTATTATCCATGTTAGTTTTATTTTCTTGCTTTCTTCTTGTGTATTTTAAAAACTTTGAGAAAACCCAAAAATATTTCTCGCTTCTTTTCGGTTTTCCTCTCAAGTTTAATTAGTTGTAGTATTAAAAGAAAACCGAAAAATATTTCTCATTTCTTCTTTTGCTTGTTGGGAGCTTTCCGTATAGTTTTTCTCATTTTTGTTTTGTTTTCTTTAATTTCTTCTGAGAAAAACTAAAAACTACAAAAATATTTCAGTGTGTTTCTCTGAATTTCTGTTCCTTTCTTGTGAGAGGACCACGATGAAAATGTTGAGTGGCTCGCATATGCATTACTATTTATCTAACGAAAAGCCCAAATTGTTTTGTCTTCTCCTCTGAACAAAATGTTGCAGATTCCAACTTAGTCCACGACACTCTTGCGCTGTTATTATTTTCATATCATCCGATCATGCAAGTGAAAGGCACTAATGATGATATATTATAAAGTGAGTGTGGCAAGAAAAGCGAATATGAACTCAACCTGTTTTTGTTTTTGTAAATATGTTTAACTCAATATCCATGATTCAACATATTATGATTAAACAGGCTTGCAATGACAATCAGAGATTATAGTTGTTCATGCCTTGCTTAAGTAGCTAGGAGTGGATAATGATTTATCTTGAGTGTCAACATGCATTAAAATGATTGTGATGTAGTATGACGATATGGTATCCTACTCTCAATGTTTCAAGTGGCTTGACTTGACACATGTTCACGCATGTAGTTGAATCAAAACCAACATAGCCTCCACAATATTTATGTTCATGGTCTTTATATACTACTCGTGCTAGCATTCAATGTCGATTATTCATAATGCATGATCATGACAGTTTTTGCTCTCTAGTTGGTTGCTTCTCAATCTAATTGCTGGCCTTCGCCTGTACTAAGCGGGAATATTGCTTGTGCACCAAAACTCTTAAACCAAAGTTTAGGCCGCTCATGGAATGACATGGGGTAGTCAGTATCTTCCATGCTAAGCGGGTTATTCTCATGATGAGTGTTTATTCGCTCGTCCTTGCATGCGAGGGCCTGATAATATGGATGCTGATAACCCACAAGTATAGGGGATCGCAACAGTTTTAAAGGGTAGAGTATTCAACCCAAATTTATTAATTCGACACAAGGGGAGCCAAAGAATATTCACGAGTATTAGCAGTTGAGTTGTCAATTCAACCACACCTGAAAGACTTAATATCTACAACAAAGTATTTACTAGCAATGTAGTATGATAGTAACAGTAATAGTGGCAATAGTAACAATAGCAGTTTTGTAGTGATTGTAACAGCAGTAGCAACAAAAGTAACTTAAGAAAGAACAATATGTGTAAATCTCGTATGCATTGGATCAATGATGGATAATTGTGTTGGATAATATTCATCATGTAGTAGTCATAACCTAGGGCAACAAAGAACTAGCTCCAATTCATCAATGTAATGTAGGCATGTATTCTGTATATAGTCATATGTGCTTATGGAAAAGAACTTGCATGACATCTTTTGTCCAACCCTCCCATGGCAGCGGGTCCATAAGAAAACTAAGGGATATTAAGGCCTCCTTTTAATAGAGAACCAGAACAAAGCATTAGCACTTAGTGAATACATGAACTCCTCAAACTACGGTAATCACAGGAAAGAATCTCAATTATGGTCACCTTGGGGTATGCAGATCATAACTCGTAAAGGTGTCTGCAACTTGCAAGATAGGATCAAGAACACACATATATTCATGAAAACATAATAGGTTCAGATTTGAAATCATGGCACTCGGGCCCTGGTGACAAGTATTAAGCATAGCAAAGTCATAGCAACATCAATATCAGAACATAGTGGATACTGATATGTCTCCATCGTATCTACTTGTCCTAAACCTTTTACTCTTGTTTTGGACTCTAATCTGCATGATTTGAATGAAACTAACTCGGATTGGCATTGTTTTCAGTGCAACTATCATGGTGTTGTTTTTCTGTAGAAATAAAAGTTCTCGGAATGGAATGAAACTTTTTGGAGAATTATTTCAGAATATATAAAAAATATGGGACCAAGAATCACCAGAGGGGGTGCCCTGGCTGGCCACGATGCACCAGGGCGCGCCACCCCCTCCAGGCATGTCCTGGTGGGTTGTGGTCACCTCGTGGCCCCCTGACCCTAATTCCAACTCCATAAATACCTATTTTTGGAGAAAAAATAAGAGAGGAAGTTACTTTGCGTCTTACGATACAGAGCCGCCGCCACCTCCTGTTCTTCATGAGAGGCTAGATCTGGAGCTCGTTTGGGGCTGTGGAGAGGGGAATCTTTGCTCTTCTTCATCACCAATCCTCCTTCATCGCCAATTCCATGATGCTCCCTACCAGGAGTGAGTAATTCCTTCGTAGGCTCACTGGTCGGTGACGAGTAGGATGAGATTCATCATGTAATCGAGTTAGTTTTGTTAGTGTCGAATCTATAAATTTGGGTTGAATACTATACCCTCGAAAACTATTGCGATCCCCTATACTTATGGGTTATCAAGACCTTTTTCTGGCGCCGTTGCCGGGGAGCATAGCTATAGTTATTGATAAGGATTATGAATTCCCCGTCAATCCAGAGTTAATTACTTTGGTTGAATCTGATCCTCCATGGCTATGAACTGAAACTGTTGTGGCACATCTTACTAAACTAAATGATATAGCCACCCTTTTTGCTCATGATGGGAAAAATCGGTACTACTATATCCTCAAATTATTCCCATTCTCGTTAAAGGGTGATGCTAAGATATGGTACAATACTCTTGCTCCTAGTTGTGTGTGTAGTCCCCAAGATATGGTTTACTACTTCTTTGAAAAATATTTTCCTGTTCATAAGAAACAAGCTGCCTTACAGGAAACTAGCAGGGTGACCCGCGCATTTGCGCGGCTAGATTTTCCATGCATTGTTCAATTTGAGTTTTGACATATCTTCTATAAGCATTCACCATGTAATTTGAGTTTTTTTCCTGCCCATTCTCATAATAATTGCTATTTACGTTAAGTTTGGTTAGGGAAATGTCATGCATCAAGATGCATCTACACTTACAAATCCATACTCCAATTTCCTTTGTCATGTACCTATCAATGCAATTCATTTGTATTCATTGAAAATTGCTACAACATTTTCTCTCTGCTAAGTCTTGCATACCTTCTTTATAATTTATCTATTTGCGTTCATGTTATTAGTTTCATAACAGACCTTTTTCTGATTATGCCAAAAAAATTCTTATAAACTATATCATTTAGCACAACTAAAATGATTATTACGTACTTGACGGGACCTTTTGTTTCAAACATTTTCAAATGTAGAGTGAAAAATCATTTCCCTTCAATTATTAATGTCTATCGCACACTCATCGATATGTTAAATATTCTTATCTTTTGTCATGTACATGACATCTTTTACATGGGCATGCACATGATTATTCTATCAAATCATGTCTATATTGTTTGCATTGAGTTATATGTTTTTTTTACCACAATTATTATAAAAGATACTTGACATCATATCTTGCTTATACGTTCTCTCTTTGCATATGTGTCATAATTTGCGTTTTCTTATCATGCCCATGTTCTTTTGGTGACTATTTCACTTGCCTACCTATGGCAATATGATTATTGGTGAAAAAGTAGACCTAGATCATGTCAATCACATCTTACCATTTATCACAGGGACTACGTTCTTGAGGTACAGCCTATGATTTCAGCATGATAAACAAATCTTATTGCATAGTCCCTCGTTTACAAATGTAAATCACACAATTTTAAATTTTATATGTTGGCCATAACGGTTTATGCGCAGTATTTAAATTAATAGTTAAGAGAAATGTAATCACGTAAAGAGTGAAGTTCTATAATTTCTAATACAATTCCAATGGTATTGTTTAATTTAAAGAAAGATAGCCACACATGATTATTTCAATCGATCGCCGAACCCTGAATTTGGCCAATTAGTGTCTTGATTTTCTAGCCGATGGATTATACTATATGATTTCCCTTGGCCAGAATGCAACTATGTTTCCATCGCAAAATATATGACAAAGCAACAATGCGAGTGACTATCGATTGTAAGTAACCGGTGTCAAGATGATTTGTGCTTCCACTTGATCGTCACTTCCTGCAAGCTTGAATTTCACACGGGAACAATTCAACAGCACCAACTTGGACTCTGCGCTACTCATTTTTATTGTATTCTCTTTTCCCCATATTATATGAAACCTATGTCTATTGACACATGCAAGTAACCCATGCATGTCATCACATAATTAAATTTTATTATTACCCCATACTTTATTTGTAGGTATAAGCTCAAATTTATAATCAATATTCTAGTCTCAATATAAGAATTATTATAGCTATAAACTTTGTGAAGTTTGCATGGAAAAGAAACTTCATTTATATCATTCATTGAGTTTTATTAAGCATTAAAAATTATTTTTACAAAAGTTAAATAAGAGATAATTATACATGTCTCGCCTAGTGAAATCCACGAAGTGCTCTTGCACAAAATTTCCATCATCCTGTCCAAATTCACGACCAGTCAACCTAGTTAGCACATACAGGTAGCTAATCAATTAATTTGTTGAGTTCTGACATCAGTTGTAATGCATGACATGCAATACAACGTCTACAACTGCTAAAAGAAACCGTACTGCTCTCCTTTTTTCCAACAGGGCTGCACCAGATCTAACGTGACATTATGATTAGCTTTGATGCACATATATTATTATGTTATTTTGAACTTGACAGATCAAATTATATGATGGTAGCTAGAACAAACAGAACGATAAGATATTTTATGGAATGATCGATGTATATAATGCCCTCGTGTGATCTGCAAAGTCGCCAGAGGATTGTGATATGCAGCACGTACTGTACCGTCACATCCAATTCTTTCAGCCTATCGCAAACATTGAGGTTTACCTGATTAAGAGTCTCCATGTAATACCTATTAATTAAGGGAATATAAATTCGCAAAAAGAAACTTGACAGTACCAACTGGATTGTTTGCATGTTCGTGTACATATATAGTCATGCATGCCTTATGTACGTCTAAATTTGCATACAAAAGTTTGTTTATGCTAGAAAAACATTTGAATGTTCTGGAGGAAACAACCTCGTGATCAATAAAAAATATTTTAGAATGTCACACAAATCTCATCAACTTTTGATGAAAATTTACACATACAAAAGACAGATGTGCGTACATCTAAAAAGTCAAAGTTTTGACATGTGAAAGTAGATTTCGTTTACCTAGGAGCTCATCCATCTTATTCACATTTTTTCACACAGAATAAAAGACCAATGACTTGGTCAAGGCTGGTCCGATGTGCATCCTATGATTAAAGAAAATAAGACTTTAGCAAACCACTAATCTATTTTCAGATCCGATTCTGAATCAAACTTAATCATATTCAATGCACCACGTACGTGCTGTAATACCACACATTCGCTCGTCATCCCATCGGAGCCGGTTGCGCTGCCGGAGTCATTCGCGGCCGAAGCTTTCTATATCGTCCCGCTTTCCACTTTTCATCTTCGCGCCGTCCTTCTTGGCCAGAACCGCTCCTACTTGGGAATTTGGATGCGGCCACTGCTGCTGTACGTGCTCTTCCTCCAGCTCGTTACAACGCGCCACGCATATGCATCCACTGCCGCATCAGCTGCAGTTCGCGGCTGGCGGCCGGCACAGGCAGCTGGCTCTGCACCAGCAGCCTAAGTGAGCCCGCCTGTTCCCATCCTCTGCTTACTCTTCCCATGCTGCTGTCACGCTGCTCATGTCCCGACAGTGCTTGTAGTTGCCGTTGTTGTGGTTTTGGAGGCAATTGCTGTCTGAGCCGTTGGAACTCACAATCCCATCGGAGTCGGGGTGCTCCGGCAAGAACTTCTCGGTTGTTCAACGATGACGATGATGTCGAGTAGTAGGACACAGTCTGGTGTCGAGGGGCACGCTGGATGACTGTTCCACGGAGCAGCGGTCATGGCATCGGTGTCAGCCTCTGTTTTGAGGTGCCTCGGGGTCAGGCGTCAGCCTCGCCGTCCCTCTCGCCGGAGATGTTGCAATTGTTTTGAGGATACATGGTGGGCTTCTCCTACAGCGTTGTTCTGGTGTTGCAACGTGCGGCCCAGCGGCATCTTGTCTAGGATGCCGATGAGGTTCTTCCCAAGTCTCATGATGCTTGGACAACTTCCGCCGTTGCAACGCCGAAGCTGTCCCAGATGGAGCCGAGCCGACGCGAGTTATCCTTCTTTGCCGTAGCTGCAGTATCTAGCTTTCGTTCACCAATACGTGTCATGCTCGGTTACGATGGAATCCCTTGTTTTGGTTCTATTCTTTTTTTTTGTCAGTTTGATTGATGGAATCCATTGTCTTTGTTCTATTCTTTAAAAAAAATATGTCCCCTAGATATACTTGTACGTGTCAATCAAGATATTATGGCACATGATTGTTGTCGTGTGTAACTTTGTATCTTTAAATCTTGACTTTTTTTTGAAGGGTTGAGTCTCATGTACGTTGATGGCAATTTCCCATCATAGATGCTTAAACGTGATGGACTTGGCATGTGCAACACAATATATGCCTCCACACAATATTTGTATGTAACGTTATATATTTAAATCTTGGCCGGCCGGCGCGCCTGCCTCGCCTCCCCGGCCATCAGAGGACCGCCGCCGTCCTGCAAGGTCGCCGCCTCCCTGCGCCTCCCTCTCCCTCCCGTCTCTCCCTCTGGTTTCTCTCCCTCTCTCAGGTCTCTCTCTCTCCCCTTGCAGGAACCCCACCGCCGCCGCCAGGAACCTCGTCGCCGGCTGGCCTCGCCATCGCCGGGAACGGGTCCGCCGCGCCCGGATCCGTCCGGGACCGCCGTCCCATGGCCTCCCCGCGCCTGCCCTCGCCGGAGATGCCCCCTCCTCGCCGCCGTTTTGCCATGGCCTCGCTCGGCCTCGTCGGAGAGACGCACGCCCGCGTGGGCCGGCCTCTCTGTGGGCAGCGCCCCCTGGCCCATCTTTCCCCCGTGGCCTGCCTGGCCTCCTCTCCAAACCGACCGGCCTGCTAAGGCCCATGGTGAGCAGCACCCCCCAGCCCCTTCTCGGTGTTCAGCCCAGCAGTTTTGGCCCGTGGATGTTTTTTTCCCGTTCTGCGATTTAGCAATTTATCCAGAGAACGCAGTTTTATAGAAAACCCCCTAGATTTCATGCATATAAAAACTCACAAACCGTGCATCGGATTAGAATAATTTATATATGTAAAATGCTCAAAAAATTGTGTAGATTAATAATATGTCATTTTCATCCCATGTTAAAATGTTTAACTTGCTGTTTATTTAAATTTGCATGTATGCCATGTTAAAATGATTTATTTCATAACTAAATAACCGTAGCTCCGAATTTAATAAACTTTATATGTATTTGGGGTGGAAAAATGTCTAGTTTAACATGGTCCACTTTATTTTACTGTTTAACAACAATAAAATTGTGTTTAGGGCAGAACAGTACCGAATCTAAAATGTGCATATGGGGATTTTCCGGAATTATTGTTTGTTGTTTCCGGCCTCATTTAAACTTGCCTAGATAGGTAGTTTCATTAGGTTTCACCTCTTGCCATGTTTAACAACATTTAACATGGTTGTGTACCTAAACGAGAGCGAACTAAATAGCTCGAATGTGGTGTGTTGTCAATATGCAACTCGTTGCATATTGAGCTCCATTTAACTTGTAGTATTGTTTGTTCCACTTTGCCATACCATGCCTCGTTAAACCGGACATGCATCATACTTGATTGTGCATCATGCCATGTTTATGCTTGTGCATTTACCATGTTGTTTGTTTCTTTCCAGTGTTGCTTCTTAGTTCCGGTAATGTTGCGTTCGTGAGGATTCGTTCGACTACTCCCGTTCGTCTTCTTCATGGACTTGTTCTTCTTCCTAGCGGGATTTCAGGCAAGATGACTGCTACCCTGGATCTCACTACTATTATTGCTATGCTAGTTGCTTCGTTCTATCGCTATGCTGCACTACCTATCACCTGTTTTTTTCAAGCCATCCCATATTGCCATGAACCTCTAACCTTTGACACCTTACCTATGCAAACCGTTGCTTGGCTATGTTACCGCTTTGCTCAGTCCCTCTTATAGCGTTGCTAGTTGCAAGTGAAGTTGAAGATTTCTCCATGGTGGACAGGATTTTGGTTGGGATATCACAATATCTCTTATATTATTAATGCATCTATATACTTGGTAAAGGGTGGAAGACTTGGCCTTTTGCCTAGTGTTTTGTTCCACTCTTGCCGCCTTAGTTTCCGTCATACCGGTGTTATGTTCCCGGATTTTGCGTTCCTTACGCGGTCGGGTGATTTATGGGACCCCCTTGACAGTTCGCTTTGAATAAAACTCCTCCAGCAAGGCCCAACCTTGGTTTTACCATTTGCCTCACCACCACCTATACTTTTCCCGGTTCGTGAGGCCAAGGGGCCGGCCGGGCCATCATGGGGCATTGGTCCCGGTTCATCTGGCACCTTTGGTCCCGGTTCGAGGCTCGAACCGGGACCAATGTGCCTTGTTTCTGGCCCACCACCATTGGTCCCGGTTGTTGGCTTGAACCGGAACCAAAGGATGTCCTTTAGTCCCGGTTCCAGCCACGAACCGGGACAATGGGATGCCTATATATACCCCCTCGTCGGCAAGCAGAGCACTCCATACTGCTCTGTTTTTTTGGCTAGTGAGGGGAGGGCTTTGTGGTGCTCTAGCTCACCTCCTGTGCACATGAGGTTTTCGATGGAATGTCCGAGCCACACTACTTAAGCTTTCTCCTCTCCAAGCTCGACCTTCAAACTCCATTTTTCTCAATATTTTTCTAGGTTTAGCGATCCGTCACGTCCCGTCCTCATCTTCACCGCCGTCGATCGCCTGCGCCGATCTCGTCGCCGGCACCACAGTGGTGAGCCTCTTGTTCTTATCTTCTTTCTGAAAGGAAAAAAAATTCTTGCTTGTATGTTTAGATAGATACTTGTATAATTTTCTTACTTTTATTATTGCTTCTTATTATATAGTGCGATGGTTTTGGTATCCGCCCCAGTCGGCCCTCGTCCTGTCTATGATTCGGATGTGGTATATATTATCTTTTATAACTATTTGGTTCATTTATTATTTATGACAATTATGCCGACCAACGTGACATAGATTTTATTTATCTAGGAGGTATGTGAACCGGAAATTCCAACCGACCCTATTGTCGAGAGGTTAAATTTAGTTGAAGAAGAAAACAATTACTTGAAGGAAAAAATAAAAAAAATTGAGGAGGAGAAGATGATATTGGAGTTGCATGTTGCGGATGTCGTTGATGATCACAAGATCAAGATGGATGCAATGCGCTTGAATATTAGAAAGATTAGAAAATATGTTATTCTTACCGAGGCTTGGTATCATTTTGCCGTTGGATCAATTGTTACCTTGGTTGCGATTATGATCGCATTTGTTGTTGCATTGAAATATTTTACATAGTTTCAATGTATGGTTTAATTAGAGGCTCTGGAGAGCTATATGTTGTTCAATGAGAACTATGTATGTACTTTGGTTTTAATGTGATGATGAACTTCTATTAATTTGGTCACTTATCTATTAATGATGTTCTGTAATGGTTTTTGACACACTTAATTATATATAATGCACGCAGATGAACCGTCAATGGATGTACGGTGACAGACACACCTCAGAGTACATTAAGGGCGTGCATAATTTTCTCGAAGTGGCTGAGGCAAAAAAGCAGAATGGTTTTGTGTGTTGTCCATGCCCTATATGTGGGAATACGAAGTCTTACTCTAACTTGAAAACCGTTCACACCCACCAGCTTTATATGGGTTTCATGCCACACTATAAAGTTTGGACCAAGCACGGAGAAATAGGGGTTATGTTGGAAGACAACGAAGAAGAAGAGGATGATGACAACTATGTGCCCCTTGAATACGGTGATGCTGCAATGGGGAAGATGTTGAAGATCAAGAGGAACCAGACGATGTGCCCGATGATGATCTCCGCTGAGTCATTTGTTGATGCAAGGAGACAGTGCAAAAGTCAAAAGGAGAAGCTGAAGTTCGGTCGCATGTTAGAGGATCACAAAAATGGGTTGTACCCCAATTGCGAAGATGGCAACACAAAGCTCAGTACCGTACTAGAATTGTTGCAGTGGAAGGCAGATAATGGTGTGCCTGACAAAGGATTTGAGAAGCTACTGAAAATATTGAAGAAGAAGCTTCCAAAGGATAACGAATTGCCCGATAGTACGTATGCAGCAAAGAAGGTTCTATGTCCTCTAGGATTGGAGGTGCAGAAGACACATGCATGCCCTAATGACTGCATCCTCTACCGCGGTGCCTACGAGGATTTGAACGCATGCCTGGTATGTGGTGCACTGCGGTATAAGATCAGACGATATGACCCTGGTGATGTTGACGGTAGGCGCCCCAGGAAGAGGGTTCCTGCCAAGGTGATGTGGTATGCTCCTATAATACCACGGTTGAAACGCCTGTTCAGAAACAATGAGCATGAAAAGTTGATGCGGTGGCACAGAGAGGACCGTAAGAAAGACGGGAAGTTGAGAGCACCCGCTGACGGGTCGCACTAGAGAAAAATCGAGAGAAAGTACTGGGAGGAGTTTGCAGGTGACGCAAGGAACGTATGGTTTGGTTTAAGCGCGGATGGCATCAATCCTTTTGGGGAGCAGAGCAGCAATCACAGCACCTGGCCCGTGACTCTATGTATCTATAACCTTCCTCCTTGGCTGTGCATGAAGCGGAAGTTCATTATGATGCCAGTTCTCATCCAAGGCCCTAAGCAACCCGGCAATGACATTGATGTGTACCTAAGGCCATTAGTTGAAGAACTTTTACAGCTGTGGATTGGAAACGGTGTACGTGTGTGGGATGAGCACAAACAGGAGGAATTTGACCTCCATGCGTTGCTGTTTGTAACCATCAATGATTGGCCTGCTCTCAGTAACCTTTCAGGACAGACAAACAAGGGATACCACGCATGCACGCACTGTTTAGATGACACCGAAAGTATATACCTGGACAAATGCAGGAAGAATGTGTACCTGGGGCATCATCGATTTCTTCCAACCAACCATCAATGTCGAAAGAAAGGCAAGCATTTCAAAGGCGAGGTAGATCACTAGAAGAATCCCGCCATGCGTACCGGTGATCACGTACTGGCTATGGTCAATGATTTAAAAGTAATCTTCGGAAAGGGTCCCGGCGGACTATCTGTTCCGAATGACGCTGAGGGACGCGCACCCATGTGGAAGAAGAAATCTATATTTTGGGACCTACACTACTGGAAAGACCTAGAGGTCCGCTCTTCAATCGACGTGATGCACATGACGAAGAACCTTTGCGTGAACCTGCTAGGCTTCTTGGGCGTGTATGGGAAGACAAAAGATACACCGGAGGCACGGGAGGACCTGCAACATTTGCACGAAAAAGATGGCATGCCTCCAAAGCAGTATGAAGGTCCTGCCAGCTACGCTCTTACCAAAGAAGAGAAGGAAATCTTCTTTGAATGCCTGCTCAGTATGAAGGTCCCGTCTGGCTACTCGTCGAATATAAAGGGAATAATAAATATGGCAGAGAAAAAGTTCCAGAACCTAAAGTCTCATGACTGCCACGTGATTATGACGCAACTGCTTCCGGTTGCATTGAGGGGGCTTCTACCGGAAAACGTTCGATTAGCCATTGTGAAGCTATGTTCATTCCTCAATGCAATCTCTCAGAAGGTGATCGATCCAGAAATCCTACCAAGGTTAAGGAGTGATGTGGTGCAATGTCTTGTCAGTTTCGAGCTGGTGTTCCCACCATCTTTCTTCAATATCATGACACACGTCCTAGTTCATCTAGTCGATGAGATTGTCGTTCTAGGCCGTGTATTTCTACACAATATATTCCCCTTTGAGAGGTTCATGGCAGTCCTAAAGAAATATGTCCGTAACCGTGCTAGGCCAGAAGGAAGCATCTCCATGGACCATCAAACAGGGGATGTCATTTGGTTTTGTGTTGACTTCATTCCTGACCTTAAGAAGATAGGTCTCCCTCAATCGCGGTATGAGGGGAGATTGGATGGAAAAGGCATGCTAGGAGGGGACTCCATAATATGTAGGGACGGGCATTCTTGGTCTCAAGCACACTACACAGTTCTACAGAATTCTACCTTGGTGACCCCATAAGTCGATGAACACAAGAACATTCTACGCTCCAAACACCCAGACCAGTGTGACGACTGGATTACATGGAACACATCAGGAGTTTTGGCAGTTGGTTGCAAACACATCTCAGGGGTGACAACACTGTTTCTGATGACCCATACTCGTTGGCAAGGGAACCATCTTCGACTGTAATGACTTACAAAGGGTACGAGATAAATGGGAATACATTTTACACGATCGCCCAAGATCAAAAGAGCACCAACCAAAACAGTGGTGTCCGCTTTGATGCAGCAACCAAGAGGGGAAATGACACATATTATGGTTACATAGTGGACATATGGGAACTTGACTATGGACATGATATTAAGGTCCCTTTGTTTAAGTGCAAATGGGTCAATCTGTCAGGAGGCGGGGTACAGGTAGACCCACAGTACGGAATGACAACAGTGGATCTGAACAATCTGTGGTACACAGACGAACCATTCGTCCTAGCCAATGATGTGGCGCAGGTTTTCTATGTGAAGGACATGTCTACCAAACCGAGAAAAAGAAAAGATAAGGAAGCGGATACATCATACGATGAGCCAAAGCGCCACATAGTTCTTTCAGGAAAAAGAGACATCATGGGATTGGAGGGCAAGACAGACATGTCTGAAGATTATGAAAAGTTTCATGAAATTCCTCCCTTCAAAGTCAAGGCTGACCCAAGCACCCTGTTAAACGATGAAGATTATCCATGGTTACGGCGCAATAAGCAAAGGACACAAGCGAAGAAAAAGTGAAGACTTTCTATCCACAACTATTATGATGATGCCTTTGATCTAGAATATCACTGCAGTTACATGTGAACAAATGAAATCCCTTTGTAACAGATGAGTTTTCGTCCGAAACCCTGATACTTCCAAAGAGATTGTCTGTTTTGTACACGAAGTGCATCCAGTTTTTGTCGTAACCCTCTCAACTTTTTAGCACATGCTATGTGGGTGAAATGATGATACCATGCCAACTTTCAACCTTTTCAGAGTTCATTTGTAGTGCTTTTCAATTTAAGGGTCATTTAGCTGAAAGAATGAACTAATAGCAAAAAGAATGAACTAATAGCAAAAAGAATGAACTAAAAATAATCAATTAAAATATTCTGTTATGATCAACTAAAACAAAACTATAATATCCTTCAATAGCAAAAAGAATCAACTAAAAAGCTTTTATAAAACTCCAATAGCAAAAGGAATCAACTCAAAAAACTTTTATAAACCTCTAGTATTATTGAAACTAAAATTATATAAAATTTATGCAACCAAAATTATCAAAGTATTTTCTGTTCAAAACATTAAACCAAGAAGAATTTTCATAAAGAATTTTTTGTTAGAAACTTAATTTGCAAAAAGAATTATCATAAAGATTTTTTTGTTAGAAACTAAAATAGCAAAATCTATTTTTGAATATAATGATAAAACACAGTAATATTAAATAGCAGGAAAAAGAAATACTCAAAAATCTATCTTTATAGTAAGGTTATTCAAAAACTAGTGATTCACACAAATTTTTAAAAAAATTCAAATTTAAACTATTCAAATTGGAAAACAAATGGCACTAACAGAAAGTTGATAATTTTTGTTACCTAAAAGCAAAAGGAATTAAAAAAATAAAGCAAACAACAAAAGAAAATAAATAATGCAAAAAATAAAACAAAAAACTGGAAAAAAATAAAAATGTCACCTACTGGGGCACCACGGCCTGAATACGACTAGTAACCCAACCGTGGGCCAGGATTCAGGCCCGCAGAAGGCCCAGTAGGCCAACAGGCATAGCAGTGATAGATTAGGCCCGTAAGCCTACATTGGAGTGGAGCTCGAAGTGGTCAGCGCAGCCATGCTTATAAACCACTCCGAGCCCCTCTCAACTAGCGAGGTGGGACTAAACATTTTGACCGCGGGGCAGCACAAGGCCTTTGGTCCTAGTTGGTGGCACCAACCGGGACTAAAGGGGTGCATTGGTACCGGTTCGTGGCACCGACCAGAACCACTGCCCCCCTCCCCTTTAGTCTCGGTTGGTGCCACCAACCGGGACCAAAGGTCCCTGCTTCCCGCCCTTTGGGCTGCTGGAAATTGACCTTTGGTCCCGGTTGGTGCCACCAACCGGGACTAAAGGGGGGTATTGGTCCCGGCCGGTTGGTGCCACGAACCGGTTTTCATCGCATTACCCCCCTCCCGACGGCCCCGACCACCACGACGCCGCGAGGCTTCCCCGACGCCGCCTGCCGCCCTGCCATTGTCTTTGCCGTCACCTGCGCCCGTTGACGCCATCGCCGTCGCCCGCGCCTGTCGTCGCCGCGCCGCCCCTTCCCCGACGTCGTCGCCCTGCCTCATCGTCGCCGTCCGCGCGCCCATCGTCGCCGTCGTTTGCCCCCGCCGTCGTCCCCGCGCCGTCCCTGCCTCAACGCCGTCGCCCTGCCTCATCGTCGCCGTCCTCGCTGTGAGCGCCACCGGCCATTTTTTTGTATGATTTTTTTGTAAGTATTAATGTATATTGATGTATGATTTTTTTGTTCATATGATGTATGTTTTTTTCATATATATGGATGATGTATTTTTTTCATATATATAGATGATGTATGTATTTTTGGTTCATAGAATATTTTTTATGTTAGTTGTACTGTTAGTGCATTTTAGGTTAGTGGAGAGGAAAAAGAAAAATAAGGAAAAAGAAGGAGAGGAAAAGGAAAATAAGAAGAGGAAGAAGGAGAATAAGAAGGGAAGAAGAGGACTGGAAGAAGAGGAGATAAAAAATAAGAAGAGGAAGAAGAAGAAAAAAAGAGGAGAAGAAGAAGAAATAGATTTTCTATATTTCTTCTTCTCCTCTTCTTTTCTTCTTTTTTTTTCTTCTATTTTTTCTTCTTCTTCTTCTCCTCTATTTTTTCTTCTTCCTACTGTTCTTATCTTTTATCGGGAACAAGGGTGTCGGGAACTAGGATGTCAGAAACTAGGGTAGAGGGTCGAGGATTGCCGAGGGGTCGAGGGTTGTCGAGGCGTCGAGTGTTAAGGGTCATCGAGGGGTCGAGGGTCGTCGAGGGTCGAGGGTTGTCGAGGGTCGAGGGTCATCGAGGATCGAGGGTCGTCGAGGGGTCGAGGGTCATTGAGGGGTTGAGGGTCGTCGAGGGTCGAGGGTTGAGGGTCGTCGAGGGTCGAGGGTCGTCGAGAGTCTAGGTCGAGGGTCGAGGGTTGAGGGTCATCGAGGGGTCGAGGGTCGAGGGACGAGGGGAGGAGGGTCGAGGATCGCCGAGGGTCGTGGATCGCCGATATTCGGAAGGCTCTTGCTGAACTTCGTACCAAAAAGCGAATTATCCAATCCGGGACTCCGTTCCAAAACAATTTTGGAGAACTTCATATCGTTATGCGCCTGTTACTTTTGGAAAATGATGAAGTAATGGTTTTCTTGGGATCAGGAGTAATATGGACCATTTTCTGCACATCCAGAATGGCACCATCTTGTTAAATCCATTAAAGGTTAAGAGAATCCGAGCGGTCAAGGATCGGAACTAACTAGGGTAGGGGGTCAAGGGTCACTGAGGGGATGAGGGTCGAGGGTCGTCAAGGGGTCGACTGTCGAGGATCGCGAAGGGTTCGAAAGTCGGATGTCGATCAACCCCCTCTCGCTCGACCAACTCTCGAGGACACCCAAACCATAGAAAAAAACGTTGTCGATCTCGTACCCCCTCCCGCCAAACTCTGTCGAGATTTATAAGAAATTTATCAAGAATGCGCCCATTATGGATGTGCATAATTAAGTTGATCCCTATTTTTTCTGATCTCATCTACCATTCTATATGTGCATGTTCTCTTGTGTCAAAGTATTGAATCCTTTGACACTAGACAACATGACATATAGAACGGTAGATGAGATCAGGAAAAATAGGGACCATTTTTTTCTGCACATCCAGAATGGCGCCATCTTGTTAAATCCCTTGTTTGACATTCATGAGAGAGGCAGTACGGACGTCGGACATTCATGAGAGAGGCGGTCCGGGCCAAACCCTAGAACCGTCGAGGCCACCCAAATTTACCAAGTTAAAAGAGTGTGGTCGAGGCCACCCCAAACCCTAGAAGTGTTGTGATTAGCTAGCTAGGTCTATGTTTGCCACTATTAATATATCCATCTCTCATGTTTGTATATTAATTGCCATGTTGTAATATTTGCAGAAACTATGGATCAACAAAGAGACTTCGAACAAGAAGAGATATTGGGGGACGTAATCCTTGATGGAGGTGATGTCTTGTCGTTATTTCTCAATGAAACCGATGGTGTGGAAGGAGAGGAAGCATGCTACGGTGATCAAACATTGGAGGAGGAAAGTCATGATCATGATGGTGGCTCTGGCGACCGTGATGACGGCTCCGGTGACCGAACGGATTCGGATCAGCTGTTGCAAAGTCTGGTGAGGTATATATATATATATATATATATATATATATATATATATATATATATATTAATTAAGCCTGTGCTGACTAGCTAATTGATGCATTAATTGTTTTGGTATGTACATACTCCCTCCTTTTCAGTTTAAAAGTCCTGTGTGTATATCTTGGTTGCGAATTTTATCACCATAATATAAACTATATAACAAAAAATTTATCCCGTTTGAAAATGGAACACCTGAAGTTTATATTGATATATTTTTTGTAATATATAACTTATATTAGGTTGGTCAGAATGACGACCTAGGGGTACACGCACGCCCTGTAAACTGAGAGAGAGGGAGTATATTCACTCTTCTTTCTTCTTTTATAGCACTCTAGACCGAGAAAAACTTTGGTAATGAGACGAGGCCCGAAGAAAAAGTTGCACCGGGATGAAAGGTTCACGATCACAGAAATCGCGCGCGATGGCCAACCGATTCAACCCCATCGGACCAAGGAAGCATTTTCTGCTCAGTGCGGGGTTCTTGTTAGGGACATGATCCCGATCAGCATCCACTATAAGCCTAAGAAGGAAGACCCTCAAGTTTCTTTTGTCGAAGATACACAAAAAGATGATCTTTTGACCGCGCTGAAGGAAAATTTCACCCTACCGAGAGAGGAGGATCTGGATAAGCCAGTTATAGAGCCATTGGTCAAGGCTCATGCTCTCAAGAAGATGGCAGGTCTATTCAGGAGCTGGAAGAATGAGTTGAAATCAAAGTATGCCGACAAAGACAAGACTCCAGAATTCATCGGCCGATTTGAGAAGATAAGAGATCACTAGCCCGAATTTATGGTCCACAAGACATCGGAGAAAAGTAAGAAGATGTCAGCAACAAACAAGATAAATGCTGCAAAGATTGAGCATCACCATCGCACGGGGTTAGGTGGCTACCTCAAAGCCCAGCTGTTGTGGGAAAAGGCTGAGCAGGACCTGATTGCTAAAGGGGTCGAACCAGAGACATTGCACTGGCCAGACCATTCAAGGACTTGGTTCTTCGGGGTTGGGGGAACTTTGGACCCCGAAACAGGGAAGTGTATTTGGATGGACGAGCAACTTGCAACACCCATCACGAAGCTTCAGGAAGCAATCAAGGCAACGCAGGAAGGGACGTTCGTTCCCGACAGAGAGAACGACGAGCTCACAAAGGCCCTCGGGAATCCTGAGCACCCTGGACGAACACGAGGCACGCCAGACTCCGTTGCATGGAAGGTTGGGTTTCCCAATGCAGGAGGTTACAAAACCCAAGATAGGAGGACGAAGGTGGAGCTGAGCAAACTACAGAAGCTTCAAGCAAGGGTACGAAAGCTAGAGGAACGACAAGCTATTGAGAACCAGCGAGATCCTGCACAAGCTACCCCAGAAGCTACCCCGCCATCTCAGCGGAGAAGTAGCGTGGCTTCACCAAGCTCATTCAGCAGCCTGACTTCACGGGTCCTAGCTACCCCGTGGATTTTATCATGAATTCACACCAGTGCCATCTTATGACGCAATGGCAGAATCTCAAAGTCAAGGCGGCTGTCGGCTCTGTGTTCCCTCCTTCACTCGACACAACTTTTCACTGCCTTTCGATTCCACAAGGCTATGTTGTTGTGATGGTGGATGAAATAACGGAGGGATTTGAGGAGCTCCAGCTTGACCACCCTACAGGTGAAGGGGAGACTTAGCTGGGTCTTGCTTTGAAGACTCGATGTCTATGGCGGAAGGAGCACATCTAGCTTCTGAACTTCACGCCTCCGACGAGTCAGCTGGGCACTCCGCCTCCTCCTCCTCCTCTGGCGAGTGATCAGGGCACTCCGCCTCCTGCTTCGGCGCGTGAGGGCGGCAGTACTCCGCCTCCTTCTCATCCTGCTCTAGTGCATCCGAGCAGCCCGCCTCTTCCTTCACCGCCTCGTAAGCAATGGCGACGGCGGAACACAGACGCCGCCACTCCGGCTGCTCCGGCGCATCGTAGCAGTCCGCCTCCGTCTTCTCCGCCTCGTAAGCAACAAAAGAAGACAACCACAGCTGCTCCCGCTGCTCCTGCATCTAGAAGTATAGCTAGAGGCGGGAGGCAATACAGATTCTGTCCATCGTCTCCTAAGCCTCTAGAGAAGTTACCATACGAGATGAGCGAGGAGGAAAACCAGAAGATCTGTGAAGCCCAAGTGATGGACTTCTTTGAAATGGCAAAAGCTAAGAAACATCCACCTCCTGAGGAGAAGATAGATCCGGTGAAAGCGAAGCGCACTTTGGACGCCCAGAAGAGAGCATCACCGCCTCCGCCGCAAACCAACTATGACCATGTTATTGAAAGGACATATGAGGAAGCGGAGCGGTCAGGAAGTACTTGCAATGATCAAAGGTTAGCAGAATGAAAAAGTGGGAAAAAAATTCCCCAGCTCGGCGAACAAGCGAAGCAATCGTGCCCCCCTCTCAAGGTGTCTAGCGACATCATCGCTAATCTTTCGGGGATGCTGCCCAGTAACAATCCTGGAGATTACATGCCCGACGATGCCCTTTTTGATTCAATGGCGGTGGACACATTCAAATACCGGCACGGGAAGCCTCTCGTCAAACCTGGTCATCCTCTTCTAACAACGATGATGCGAAGATTCCATGATTGGTACATGGACATCTGCAGCAAGTCTGGGAAGGATACTTTGATACTGAGAGTTAAAGAGGAGCACGACGTCGTTGGAATTGATCTCTTGTCTGTTCAATATGAGGAGTCCTTCCAGTTTTTCAATCAAAAGGCCCTCGATAAAACAATCATCACTTGCTACTGTCTGTAAGTACTACTTCTATAATTAAGTCTCTATATATAGCTCAGCTCTTTCATTGCATGTATATATAAGTATCCTCACTATATTATGCAGATTGAACATCGCTGAATTGAAGAAAAGACAAATTGGTGATATTGGGTTCATTAACACAAATCTCATGCATGAATGGAATGTTAAACATGATGCCAAATAAACCGAGGCCAACTTGCTACGATCGTTACTTCGAAATCAAAACAAAGATACAATACTCTTTCCTTATGAATTCAAGTGAGTGTTACTGTCTTGTGCATATTCGATTTCCCTTATTACTCGAGATTATAGTAATGTAATTGATGAGTTATGCATGCATGTGCAGCTTCCACTTTATTTTGCTAGAGATTAAGCTTGAGCAGGGACTAGTAACCGTCATAGACTCGAGACAAAAAAAATCCCGAGGAGTATGCGACCATGACTAAAATGCTCGAGAAGTAAGTTCAGTCGATCATTATCGCACCATATCGGCAACTTTGTTCATTTCCTGATATCAAGTAATTGTTTTCTTTGTCTGGCAGGGTTTGGAAAAAGTTCACCATAGAAGCTTCGGGACTGCCGGCGGAGCTGCGATATAAACACCCGAAAGTAAGTACTCCTAGCTAGTTCCGCGCATCTCCCATTGATTCTAGCTAGTTTCATCAATACCATTTAGCATGCTTTCTTATCAGTGTGATTGACCTCTATTTCTTGTAAAGTGGTTGTGGCAGGAACCCGGGAATAATAACTGTGGATATTACATTTGCGAGTTCATCCGCCATACTCGATCTGTGAGCGGGGCTACTCTAAAAAACAATATGAAGTGCGTAAGCAATAATATTCACAATTTTATTTTATTACCATCATTTGTGTTGAGTTTCATTCATATATATGTATTGACCCCCTTCTTCAAATTAGATGTTTCAGATGCGGGATGAACTCTTACCACAAGATCGCATATGAGCAATTCAAGAGGAAAATTGGCGGGATTCTTTCTTGGCCACGTCATCGGAAAAGACGGAGAATACCATGTGGAACTTGAGTTCAGATGTCAGGGGATTGTAAGAAATCTTATATTGTATATATGTAGCCAGTAGCGTCGGATAGATATACGAAAACTTGTTGTTCGACCAATCTCTCAGAGAAGGAGAGGTCGATCACTTCTCTCTGTATATGTTCATGACGATCTTCTGTACTTAATGGTTTCCTTCATTTGCTTACTAGCTAGCTAGCGTGTTGAGTCCTCTCTATACGTATAGTACGTAGCATCGACCAAGCACGGAGATAAGAGAGGACACTTCTCTATATTAGCTAGCTAACAAAATATATGAAACCCCTAAATTAACCCTACAAAACCCCCAACCCTCCCCCCCTTCAGGAAAAAAAAACAAAAATCCCAGCCCCTGAACTGCTGACGCGTGGATGCCTTTTGGTCCCGGTTAGTGCCACCAATCGGGACAAAAGGCCCTCCTACATGGGCAAGCCGCAGCGACCACATGGAGCCCCATCTGTCCCGGTTCATGGGCGAACCAGGACTAAAGATGTTGGGCTTTAGTACCGACACTTCAGTCCCGGTTCGGCAACCGGGACAAATGGGCCTTATGAACCAGGACAAATGGGCCTTTTCCTCCTAGTGAACTAAAATATAATTCTGATATGATTTCTCGCTTGAGTGACTTGTTATTTAGAATCACTAATGATGTAAGAGGTGTAGGAAAACATGATTCTATCACTAGTAGAAAACAGGGCTTTGGTCCAGGCCGGGTTAGCCCATTAGTCCCGGTTCAGTCATGAACCAGGACTAATGTGAGCATTGGTCCCGGTTCATGCGGCAAAGGCATTAGTCCCGGTTCAAATGGGACCTTTAGTCCCGGTTGGTGCCATGAACCGGTACTAATGGGTGCGATGCCCATTAGTACCGGTTCGTGGCACGAACCGGTACTAACTTAAGCACCGGTTCGTGCCACGAACCGGTACTAATGGGGTTTGAGGCATTAGTACCGGTTCGTGGCACGAACCGGTACTAAAGGTCCCATTTTCAAACTGTACCCCCCCCTTGTGGATCGCCTTTTCAGTTTTGTAAAAAGCAAAAGAAAATGATAAAAACTTCAAAAATTAAAATCATTCGAGATGTAGTTATGTTACTACATCTACTAGTCAGGAAAATTTCAAAACTTAAATTTGCACATTTTTTGCAAAAAGTGTAGGGAAAAGGTAAAACGGCTATAACTTTTGCATACTATGTCAAAAAAAATGTATAATATATCAAAATGTTCAGCACGAAAATCCGCATCCGATTTTAACCGCCTACGGCCTGTTTGCAAATTTTTAGAATCCTCAAATTATAAAAGGAAAAAAAGTTATGCTCAAAAGTTATACCCAAAATTTCAGTTTGGGTATAACAAAATCTCATTTACCATTCACGTTTTACAAGTAAAATTCATGGACAAACTTTGACCCAAAATACGATGGGGACTAGTAAACTAGGACGGGGGTAGTAGTTATGAATTCCATTTTTGCTCCATACCAATTGTTCTAAAAACTAGTACTTATAAAGCGCCATTGAAAATCCTCCAGGTCGTTCACCTGTGATCCCGACCATCAACTCCTACGGATCAAATTATCACACAAGCTGACTATTCCTACAAAGGTGTGCTCCACCACGTACCTGGTACCCGCGCATGCACCTAGGGTTTTAGGGTTTATTTGTTTATGGTGCCTTTACGTAACTCTCATGTGTGTGAGACAGCGAGAGACCGACTGCGTGCGTGCACCTCTTCTCTTTGTATATGTACTCCACCGTTTGTCTGATGTCCAAAAAATTATACAGTAGTAATAACTAGCAATGTGCCAACGCGTTGCGACACGATCAAACTAGATTAATACATATTCACCGATTTGATAGAAAAGAGTCTAGTTTTGAAATACGTATATCACTAAAAATATGTTATGTTTCACTCAAAATATATTCCTTTGGGAGTTTCGATGAGATAAGGGAGGAATGTGGTTGGTTTATAGATTCGAGAAGTGGTATGTTGTTGCAAAAAGCCCATGTGTGTGTGTGTGGTGTGTGAGAGAGAGAGAGAGGGAGAGAGGAGGAGGACGGAGTACGTGTGTGACAAAGACAAAAAGAGTGTGTGTGCAAGAGGTATCACCATAAAATGAGGTGATAGTGTGTGTGTGCACGATCGAGAGGGCGTTTCTCAAGAAGGGACGAAAAATATACATAGATACAAGGAGCACGAGAGAGACATGTACGAGATAGTGGAAGCAAGAGTGTGTGGGTGTATAAACCTATCTGGAGGCTAGTTGATCAATGTTTGTGAGAGAAATACGAGCCGGGGGTGCGAAAGCGAGAGTTTTATGTGTGAGAGAGAGAGACGGTAGTCGGGAAGGGGAGTGGAAGCAGGAGTTGTGTGTGTGTGTGTGTGTGTGTGAGAGAGAGAGAGAGAGAGAGAGAGAGAGAAAGGGGGAGCGTTTGTCTGATCGGTAAACAAATGAATAATGTCAGTTTTCTAACTGACATGAAGATGGAAAGGAGACCGTAACAAACGTTGTGTGTGTGGGAGAGACTAATTTTAGTGGTAGAAGACATATCTAGAAAGATATAGGGTGCATGAGAGAACCCTAGAGAGAAAGACAACGTGAAAGACAAGTGAGAGTGTGTGTGTGGCGGTGAGAAAGAAAGCTTAGGTACCTAGTGATACCAGAGAACGATAGAGACGTGAGAGATAATGAAAACTGTGTAATGTATAATGATAGGGAGAGTGTGACACTTCTCAAGGGAGACATCGAGAGACCATGTTTGCGAAAATAGGAGAAACATGAAGTGAGTGTGCGAGTGAGCTGGAGAAAAGAGAGTGATAGCTACATAAAGGAGCACGCGAGAGAGATGGGCGTGAAAGGAGATTCAAATATTTAGTTGCGTGTATAGAAAATGTCAACATAAAAGGGATTCAAATTTTCAATTCGAGATGATGATAGATGTAACTCATTCGAACCAAAATTGATCTATCAAACATGCATACTCATATGAATTCACATGCATCTATGTTATTTAATATGTAGATATTACTAATCCATACATTTTAGTAGAACATAATTTGGTTTAATTTTTTTGAATTCAACCTTGAGATCATTGTATTTGTAAATCATATTTTATATATAAAGGAGAAGAATTCTTTGTTCTGCTTTTGAAAGTACATATAAAAAATGATGTATATAGAATTTTATTCCAATTGAAAATGGATCCTGCCTTAACAAAAATAGAATACAAAATGGATTGGAATTGAGTTTGCATGGTAAACATGCAAGCTTTTTCTCAAAAAATTTAATGAAGTGCCAAACTCGCAGTAACCGCCGAAAACCAAAATATGGGAGATGGAAATTACTGCCTGTCCCTTACATGCAACACATGTTGGCTCGATTTCAATAGGTCTTGATAGGGGCAGGTTTGTAATTTCACTCAAAGATGACATAACCGCCTCTCACCCGGATTCATATATGGTGGGCGCCAAAACACAGTGTCTCCTCGTCCGAAATTGCCTCTCACCGGATTCATACACAGTGGGCGCCAAAACAAACTCTCCTCGTCCGAAATATCCGTCGGCAAATATTCGGTGTATGCGAGATTACCGTCCTATCCCCAACAGACTAATATTGCTGTGATGTAGGGAATTTTAAATGGGGGCTAACTTTGTAAATTTCCTCGCATTTGAGACAAGCGTGCATTGAAGACATGGTTCCCCCTTCCTCTCTCCCCTCCATTTCCCCATTTGTACTTCGTGGGTGCCAAAAGACTCTCTCCACCCCAGCCTCCTCCATCCACCACCCCATCCACCGCCGTCCTCCTCCACCATGCCGGAGCTGATACCCCGACACTGTCGTCCATTACAAGAGATCGACCTCTCTCATCCACGTCTTCGGACCAGGATCCTTGCATCCCGTCCTCTCGCTTCATCCCCGCCATCGTGCACCTTACCAGCGCCACTCCTATGACCGTCTCATCCACCTCGCTGGGATATTTCCCCCACCACCATCGTCTACACTCCTAGATCTGCTTCCACATTGCCAACAACCATCGCTACTGTAGCACCGTCAAATTCTCAGCAGATGCATACACGGCTCCGCACCAGAGGCGATACTCTTTCGTATCTGCTCAACTTATTTATCACATCAAGAAAATAGATCGCCACTGCTTTACTGTGATTTCTAGGATCTTACTTGTTAGTTGAAGCAAACATTGCTTGTGAAGTTGCCTTTGTCCGGTCTGAACCTTCAGATCCGCCATGGCACACTCAACACTATACTCGCAATGCTTATGGTTTTCCCCTTTTATATTCCACACTAGTTAAATGACAGTAGACTAAATTTCAAATTGGGTCAGTCGATTTTTGAGAGCTCGCCGGAGTTCGCCGGAGGGAAGGAAGGGGCTCGTGTGGGGACGGTGGTTGTGGGGGGTGGTGAGCTGGCGGTGGTGGGGCCTCACCGAACAAAGAAAACTCGACGCAGGTGGGGGCGGGGTTGGGGGGTGGGGGTGGTGGAGGAACACAGACGATGGGGGCGGTTCAGGGGAGGGCGGAGGGGGGTCAAGGCCGGTGGTTCGAGCCATGGCCCGTGTAGTGTTCTATAGGGGAAGAGTTAGAGACGAGGAAGAAGAAGGGTTAGGAGACGTAGGATCTTCATCCAACCGCCTGAAATGGTCGACTGACCCAAATGATGAAAGTCACGCGACTTGCATCCAGACATTCCTTTATATTCAGTACCATCATCGTAGCTGCTTAGCACCGCTCCTCAATCCATCAAGCTAAACAACGTGCCACTCATAATTCCAAACTTGTTGCTCAAGTAAGAATCTGATATGATGATGATATTACTAAAACAGATAATGTTTAATTGGTCAGCTAATGTTCCTACTTTGCTTTTGAAAAGCACGTGCACCACATATAGAGAGACAGCAGGGATTTGCATTCTTAATGCACTCTGGTTCATCATGCGTGGACATTGTGTAATGAACATTTTATTATCCAAAATCTGCTTGCTCTTCTTTAGCACGTTCCTCTTATATTCTTCTTTAATAAGTACTCTCTCTGTTCCTAAATACAAGTCTTTGTATAGATTCCACCCATATGGAGCAAAATGAGTGCATCTACACTCTAAAATGTATCTGTATACATCTGTATGTGATCCATAGTGGAAATCTCTACAAAGACTTATATTTTGGAATGGATGGAGTATGATAGTAGTACAGTATTTAGTGAAGAGGAGCAGGGACATTTGCAGTGTAGAGGTCTATTCGGTCGGTTTTGATGGACACTTTCAACTCTTCCGGACTCTTTGGTTCGTAGGATTTTGTAAACATAGGAATAGGAATTGTAGTGGCATGCCCGCTTGAATCCTATAAGATTAGCAAGGAAATGCGGGGAGCTGTTTCGCCTTTGAGAGTTACACTGATATTAACAGTACCGCACCTTCAGTTGAAGAGAGCTGGTATCCGACGCCTTTCTAGCCGTACCGGCAATAGTAGCCCATATTTTCCAGCAAGTTCCACTTTCCTGATTTTACTTGTGATGCTTACGGTTTTCTTGTTATATCTACACTATGATCTGTGTAGCTGCTTGGTGTCACACTAGCAGCAGTCCACTCTTGAAGCTAAACAACACACCAACCATAAGTCCAAAGATTACTTCTTCAAATACGAATTTTGATATGATACTAATATTAGTTAACAGACACACATTTAATTGGTCAGCTAATGCTCCCACTTGATTTTCCAAATGCATGTGGCCACATATTGAGAGACAACATGGAATTGCATTTCTTTGGGCGCTGTGATTCATCATGAGTGGGCAACCAAAATTGTATGCAAAGAAGCGGAACCTCAAGAATATGCTTCCTGTTCTGTTCTTTAACATTTTCCTCTTCTGTTATTCTATATTTAGTACGTACAGTATGTTCATTGTCAGGAAGGGAGCAGGGACATCTGCAGTCAACATCTGATAGAGTTGGCCTGTACATGATCGATAGGCTCTCAATTAGGTGCGGCAATACAACACCATATTTTCTAGCCAGTTCCACGTTCCCGATTTATATATGCTGGTTATGGTGTACCCCTTTTATGTACACTATGATCTGCCTAGTTGTTATGTGATGTTGTTATCATGGTTTGGCAATAAACTCTCTATATAGTATATTATGAACCTATCATTTTGCCAACTATCCTCACTTCTGGAGCCTATTTTTTTGTACTTGTGCTAGATTATATTAATGCATGCACCATATTACAGCACACATGGGCTCTCTCATCAGAATCTGGTGATAGCACACAAGGGTTTATAGGGAGCCCCTATATTAGAATATCCTCTACATTAAAAAGATAATCTCACTACTATTTATGTTTTCCTACTTCTCGGATATTGTACATAATCACAATGAGTATCAGAATGCGCGCATCAGAAGAATATTGTGGAACAATGCAATGACTAAAAAAATTGGCACCAAGGCATTGAGTGCCATTCTGGATGCAATGAAACGCATACGCTCCCCACTTGCAGATTCTTGTTTCGAATATGATCCTAATGACTATTCTGACCTCGAGGAGTCGAAGGCAGATGACATGTCCTGTTCACACATCAAGGTGCTTGTACTAATTTGGCAAGGTTTTATTGATTGCGCGTATCTTGCATAAGGTGTCTTGCATTTCTTCTACTTTGTTGCACCGCCATCTGCTTAGTTTACTCATCATATATGTCAAGATGCCATGCCATCCAATATCAATACATATTCCATCTGTCATCATATTTACCACTCAAATGTTGTTCTTGTGCATCAGACATCAAAAAGGAAGAGGGTGATTGCCGAGCCTGAAGGAGCACCAGCAAAGTCCTTGAAAAACGTGGTGGTGCAGGAGAAATCAGACAACACACCACTTATATTGGTTCTACAACCAGTGACACAAAACATAGGACCGACTCCAGCAGACTGTACCCATACTTCACTGGCCACACCACTAGCCCCACCACACTAGACCTACACTCCAGCAAAAGGTATGACGATTTCAGTTGCCATAGCGCCAGCCGTACCGTAGAAAAATCCCACTCCAGCAAAAAGTACAGCAACTCCACCGGCCGAAGACCTATTCCAACTGCAGAGACGGCCAATTCCTGCAGATTGGAATCCCATTCTAGTTATTCCCAGTTTAGAAGACAATGCTTTCAATGTTGTTAGTGACTACGTGCATATATTCTCATCATGGGAAGATTATAGTGAAGACAAACACCATTTTCACATCTTCCTGTCCCACTTACGTGTAAGTGCTATTATCATGGTGATTATTTTCCTGTTTTCTGCTGATTGAACACATCAATGATTTATATTACATTGTTGTAAATACGCGAGGGTCAATCTGGATAGTCATGAAAAGCAAAGCTTTCTTGCGCCTTACAAGGAAGCATTGTAGCAGTATCAGTGTTACCTGAGGAAATCACACTTTGATGGAAAGTCCATAAATGAATTTCCGGTGAAGTCTCCTGTGCCAAATTTAGAAGACATTTGAATGGAAAAACCTTGTTATGCACTAGTCTCGTTCCCAGGATGAGGTGTTGTCTATGATATCACATGATAATTTGAACTTCTACTTTCCGCATGTGCCTTACGGATCACTTTTGCAGGAAATCTTCTTGAAGAAGAATTCCGGTTTGAAAAGGACGATAGGATACCGCAAATATATTGCCCGCTGCTTTGCTCTTGTTAGTACCTGTTGTCCTGTATCATTGTACTTGCATTCTTACCTGGTTCATTATGTGACAGTAATATGCATGATAGCTTGCTTATCAATTGTTTGCTCCAAATTATCTCATCTGTATTAATGGTTACATTAGTGTAGGATATATCCAATGCCAATGAATTTTTTTAGCTCTACATTGTTCTTGTAAGTACCTGTTGTCGTTTATCAGTGTACTTATATTGACAGCTAGTTGTTCATGTACCATCACTCTGCAGCTTATTTTCCTTTGCCCTCCATTTTCTACACATCAGATCTATATTTACTATTACCATAAGGTTGGATAACACCAATGGTACTGAAGAAGTTTAGCTCTGCATTGCTCTTGGCTGTACCTTTTGCCCGTATTACTGTGCTTACATTTATAGCTACTTGGTTATGTAGCATCACTCTTCATCTTATCTTAAATATTCTCCATTTTTTTTCTTATATTATCACATCTATATTTACTCTTAAAAAATGTAGAATAAAGGCAATGCTTATAAAGAAGATTCTGTGGTAAACTTCTTGAATTGTCCCCCATCAGCATGGACAAGGGCTTATAGAGCCGGTCTTCACCACTTATGTAAGTTTGTTCTTCTCAAGCCTTCAAACTTTGTTGTGTATATTTGGTTAAGCATGACTGCAACAGCTGTTTATTTTTGGTGTTTGTGTCAAATTGCATGTTTAAAGTTTATTATGTAGTTCATAACAAAAGTTTGTCCTTCTCAATTTAAGTTTTCAGTTGTACAACCAAGTTCCTTCTTCATACCATGTAAATTAAACTATACAGAGCAAGTGATCTTGTTTTGCACTGCATGTATGCTTCTGTTCTTGATCCATGATCCAGTGGTGTGGTGAACCTACCCACTACAGCACAGTGTCATATTCTGCAATGTCTTAACTATGAACAATGTCATATCATTCTACTATTATTTAAACCGTCTCTTTATTTGCCAACCTGAAATGGGATAAATTGACAACACACTAACTATTGATATTTATGAGTTCTTGATCTGTAATCCAATGGTGTCGTGAAGCTTCCAACTCCTTCACAATGTCATTTCCTGCCATGTCTTAACCTGAACAATGCCATA
This sequence comes from Triticum aestivum, assembly GCF_018294505.1. Taxonomy (NCBI): domain Eukaryota; kingdom Viridiplantae; phylum Streptophyta; class Magnoliopsida; order Poales; family Poaceae; genus Triticum; species Triticum aestivum. The sequence goes on along the minus strand of NC_057807.1, from coordinate 667,357,301 downwards.
TTGTGTTAATGCTATTTTAAATTGTGTCACTTTATTCGTCAATAAGAAATGTGATGAACTGTTAGCACTGATACCTATATGCACTGCAAAAAAAGACACATCCATGACATTTTGGGCCGATCGAATTTTTTTTCTGTCATACATATGACACTTCTATGATGATAATTGTGACAAAACCCGGTATCATCATAGATGTGGTGGGCTCCTACTTCTATTAAAAAAAATGATGACAGAATATGGGCTTTTTGTCCTGGGCGGGCCGGAGATGCAGCTGCATGACATTCTTTGGGCCGTCCATGACGGAAAAAACCATGGTAGAAGCGAGGGGGAGTAAAATTTCGGGGAGTTGCCGGTTACGGTGGGAGGTCGGGGGCCGAGCAATGCGCATTTCTCTCGTACACGTGTGAGGCGTTGGCTCTAACTCAACCCGAGCGAGGCGTTGGGCTCTAACTGAACCCGAGTGATTGCACTGCAGGTTACGCGTTACTGAACCCGAGCGATCGATCGATGACTGTTAACTGAACCCGATGGAGCGATTCCTTCGCTACTGCTTGTAACTGAAGCCGATCGATTGGATGAACAGTGAGCGTTGCGGGGGGAGGGGGGGGGGGTTGGATGAACAGCGAGCGGTGGCGTTGCCTCTGGATGAACAGGACCACGTGGTATGGAGGGCTGGATGAACGGTAGACGGTGGAGGGGTGGTCGTGGAGGGGTGGTTGAACAGGACCCCGTGGTGTGGAGGGCTGGATGAACAGTAGATGATGGAGGGCTGGATGAACAGTAGATGGTGGAGGAGTGGTTGAACAGTAGCCGGTGGAGTAGCGCGTGGTGGAGGCTGGATGAACAGGAGCCCGTGGAGGCTGGAGGAGGTCAACGGTAGCCCGTGGAGGCTGGAGGAGGTCGACGGTGGAGATGAACAGTATCCCGTGGATTCCCGTTATTTGTACGCCACACCCCTCCCAATGAACAGGACCCCCATTTCGACCGTAGTGCTTCAACACAAGTCCGTTTCGTCCGTTTTGCGGTACGCCACACCCCTCCCGATCAATGAGACCCCCGTTTCGACCGTAGGAGGTCCGTTTCGTCCGTTTTGTGGTACGCCACTCCCCCCGATCAACAGGACCCCGTTCCGAACGTAGGAGGTCCATTCCCTCCGTTGTGCAGTACGCCAGGCCTTGTTTCCATCGCCTGTTCCGTCCAAGCCGTCCCGATGAACACGACCACGCATTCCGTTCTGACCCACCCGGTTGGCTCCCCATGAACATGACAATGACGCTGTTTTTCCGTTCCGACCCAGCCATGTACGTATGCGCGAGTAGGCGTTCGAGACCCTGCATGTATGTATGTATGTGGCCGTATTTTCTTTCTTGCACCCTCGCCGCTGTACGTACGTGTACATGCTACATGCGCGCCTCTACAACGACACGTGCGCGCCTGTACATCGACTAGTATGTACGTACACGTTCGCGACCAGAATGACAACGCCACGTACGCTTCGACCAGGTGGGTCCCGATTGTCAGACACTTCCTTTCCTATGAAGATTTAGCTGGTGGGTCCCAGCAGTCAGGGGGGCGAATCGTTTTGTTTTTTTGCCCGGACGCACTTCCTTGCGTGCGAAGATGTAGCTGGTGGGTCTCAGCAGTTAGGGGGGCGAATCGTTTATTTTGCCCGGACGCACTTCCTTGCGTGCGAAGATGTAGCTGGTGGGTCCCAGTAGTCAAGGGGGCGAATCATTTTGTTTTTTTTGCCCGAACACACTTCCTTGCGTGCAAAGGTGTAGCTGGTGGGTCCGAGTAGTCAGGGGAGAAACGTCTTTTTTCACGAAATATGGTGGCCCATCCGGTGGGTCCCCACTTTCAGGTGGAGGAATAATTATTTTGCGTGTAATAAGGAGGCACTTCCTTGCTGCAGCCGTGGACCCAGCTGTCAGCCTCTCCACGTACAGTCCACGTCCGATGGAAGCTGTTCCTTGACCATGTTGACCATGCCGCGACGAGAGCACCAGGGCGGTGGACGACGGCGAGGCCTAGGAAGGGGATGACGCGGAGCTAGGGAAGACGCGATAGTGGATGCCCACGCGTAGAGGAGTATGGAGGTTCACTGGTTCGCTGCGGTGTGAGGCTGCCGTCGCCGCAGAATAACAGGGGGTGTGGGTGAGTAGAGGGATGGCCTGGCCAGCGGTGGGAGTATTAGGGGGCGGTGAGGCCTCCAACGCATCGTAGCCGGCCACAGGAGGCAGCAGCACGAGGCATGACCGACGCTGGTTTGGGCGGCTGGAGGAAGAAGACCGAGGTTGAAGAAGCACTACGACCGTTGGATGGACATCGTACGGTCACTGGAGCTAGAATCGTGCATATTGACTAAGTTGACAAAGCCCTCCGTCCCCGTCAACTTAGTAGGCCCACAAGTCAGCCTGCCACTATACTAGTTCCCAGCTAATAGGGGAGTATTCATTTTTTTGTGCGTAATAAGGAGGCACTTCCTTGCGTACGAAGATATAGCTGGTGGGTCCGAGCTGTCAGAGCTGGCCGCAGGGAGGAGGGAGCAGGCAGTCCCGCCAGCGCTTGTCTGAGCGGCTGGAGCAGGAAGAGCAGAGATTGAAGAAGCACGAAGGCCGTTGGATGGCCATCCAACAGTCACTGCTTGTGCGTCAACCTTTTTTTAGGAAAGCCTCAAATCTGTGGAAGACAGCATACAACCCATTTGCCATTATTTTTAATAATCTACAGCCCATTTGCTAATTCTTAAGGGTTTTTTTGGAGCCCATATTCTTTTTGTTAGCATTACAGCCCATATTGTGGGCACAGTTAAAAACTTATATGAAATTTTGCATATTTTGGTGCAGTCCGAACTGTTTTTAATCCCGAAATTTCGACTCACATTCAAACTGATTTTAAAAATAAATGTATATCAATATAAAATCCAACAAGTTCTCCACGCATAAAAAATAATGTAATTTAAAATCTCAAAATGAAAAAAAAGATATTTGAAACTAATTGCCGGTTTGATGTGTTTTAAAAATGTACAGCCCATTTCTCATTACTGATGGGCCATTTTCTCGGCCAGCCGAATGAAAGCTCTCCTCATCTTGAAAGATTTGCAGCCCAACAGGCCTGACAAAGCGACTTACTTGGGAAATCACAAAAAAACTGGGCTGTGGCCGTGGACCCAGCTGTCAGCCTCTCCACGTACAGTACTCTTCCGATGGAATGTCGTTGTCCAATTGACCACGCCGCGCCGAGAGCACCAAGGCGATGGACGACGGCGAGGCCTAGGAAGGGGACGACATGAAGCCGGGGAAGACGCGACAGTGGATGCCCATGCAGAGAGGAGTACGAGGTTCACTGGTTCGGCTGCGGTGTGAGGCTGCCGTCGCCGCAGGGCCTGGCTAGCGGTGGGAGTAGTAGGGGGCAATGAGGCCTCAACGGCAGCACAACCGACCACTGGAGGCAGGAGCAGGCGGTCTTCCCGATGCTGGTTTGGGCGGCTGGTGCAAGAAGAGCAGCGATTGAAGAAGCAGCAGGACCTTTCGATTCATATCCAACGGTTACTGCTGCTAGAATCGTTTGTTGACTAAGTTGACCAGCCTTGCATACGCGTCAACATAGTAGGCCCACAGGTCAGTCTCCCAACCGGTGTGCCCCAGATGTCAGTGGGAGGAATCATTTTTTTCATAATAAGGAGGCAGTTGATTGCGTGCAGCCAGGCCAGCGGAGGGAGCAGGGTGGGCCGGGGAAGCCTGCGCGGCATCACAGCAGGCCACAAGAGGAGGGAGCAGGCAGTCCCGCCGGCGCTAGTTTGGCGGCTGGAGCAGGAAGATCAGAGATTGAAGAAGCACGGCAGCTAGAATCGTGTGTTCACTGACAAAGCCTTGCGTAAACAAGTCAGCCTTAAAATCTGTGGCGTGTACATCCCATTTGCTATTATTTTTATAATTTTTACTCATTTTCTAATTCATATGGAATTTATTGCAGCCCGTTTTCCATTTTTAGAATTGCCGGCCATTTTCTGGTCAGTACCAGGGTCAAAAAATCAACTAAATATCTGGGAAATTTTGAAAATTCGCAAATTTTTGCTGGGGAATGAAATATTCTTAATCCAAAAATTAATAGCCATACTAAAACAAATTTAAAAATAAATTAGTACTATGTCATGTTAAATCGAATGAAATACGTATAAGATATCAGTGAAGAACAAAATTAAAAAAAAACTAATATCCCATTTGCTATAATTTTTTTTGGAATTTTCAACCCCTTTTGCTGTTACTTTTAACAGACATTGACCATATTCTTTGGCCAGGACGGAATGCATCCCTCCTCCTCTTGAAAGATTTGCAGCCCAGTAATTTGGAGAAAACAAATAGGCCTAGCTTGGGTATTCTTCAAAAAGAAATACTGGGCTACCTATTTTCCCAAAGAACTGGTGCATGAGCATTTAGCTTTATTTATTTATTTACTTATTTATGTTTAGGGGACCATGAGCATGTACATGGGCCGGATTCATGTGAGAGCCTCCCTTCTAGTTAATTATGGGCTTCTCTATTGGTCCTTCATTAGTGGGCTGCATGTTATCAACAAGTGGAAAATATGTTCCGCACGAAAAATAGTATGAGCTACGTACGGTACGGGGCACTAAAGGATCGAACCGTGCAACGACTTCCAAAAAATTGTGTTTGTCATTCTAACAACACATTTATTCAACCAACAGACGAAATATACTACTGATTGTACATTGAAAACAGCAGCAGCAGCAGCAGCAACCAGGGCTGGGGGTGCAACAGAAGCAGTAAGCAGGACAGAAGAGTGAAGATGCAGCTCTCTCTTCCAGACCAAACATCGGCCATCATTACAAAAGGGCTACCAAAAAATAACAAGTGTATGCATCAAACTAAACAAAGATCCTACTACACCAAGTGTATGCATCTAACTAACTGGCTCAGTTAGACGTTACTATTTATTAAGCTATGAAGATTGGCTGACGGCTTGAAGTCTGATACTTGCGACCCTCTCTCCTACTTTGGGCTGTAGAGCATGGTGGCACATATCAGGGTATGGTGCATGCAGAGACGCATGGTACGCTGTGTACACACAATTTTGCCTGATGAACGAAACCGCGCTGATAATTTAGTCCGACAAACAAAGAGCGTGTACCAAGGCTACTTACCAGCCTCCAGTCAAAAATTCCTGAAGGCCCAGAGAAGCTGGGATCCTGCTCAAAGACCTTGAAGTGACTGTGATTGTATTCCGCGAAACAACACGTCTGGTACATGCGAACGATCATCAATCTTTCGCCATTGTCTGATCGAGCCAGGAACCACCTGCAACTGCCATGCCGCTTTTCTTTGAAAGGTTCTGGGATTAGGAAGGGTAGGGACACCAGGCGGCCTACAACATCATATCAAGTTGGAGTCAAATAAAAAAGGGCTCTTGATTTAGTCAATCTTAAGAACAGCATGTTATGAGCATGAATATTTTTTCAGTAAATGTTGACAGTAATATAAGGAAGCCATCATGATATCATAGGAATGTAACATACTGTTGTTACAGCCGTTTGTAGCGATGACTGGAGTAGGCCAGCAATACGTCCAGGCATAGAAGGAGTCGACAGCGTAAATGAAGCCCTTGTGTTCAATGGCATCAGAGAACCATGGAGGATGTATGATCCTGCGATGGACGTGCAGATTTATCCACTTACCGCAGTGACCTTTCAGATAGGCGAGACCGCGGTTGAAGAACACAATTAGCCTGAAATCTTTATAATTCGCAGATCTTGTGGGCACTTGGCAGATTACAACCTTGAGCAAATCAAACTTGGTATCATGTTGGCTACTGTAAGATTCCGAGTATTCTGGGCCGCGGTGCCAAATCAGTGCAGTGTTAATTGAAGGAAGGGGGATCAATCACCGGGTGTAGACCTCCACGAGCATCCAGCTGCCGCGACCGTCGATGAGCACCATCCAAGACGTGTTCATGCCGACCCAGTACATACCGTTAATGTAGCTAAGGTTGATGGGGATCGGATTGCAGTGAAGGGGGTTGATGCTCACCACCCTACGATCGTTATGCTGCGTGACATGCCATTTCTGAAGATCAGGCGGCATCAACAAGCAAGGAGCTGGCTTGAAAAAGCTCCGGCCTGAGGGCTTTGAGTAAACGGTACAGCCCCGACGAGCATGCGGCGAGCGGCATGGTACTGAGATTGTCCACACGCGAAACAATGAGCTTGATTACCTCTGTGGGGAGCGAATTCCAGCCACTCTTTTGGCGGACGCTGCTCGGTTCTGCCATTGTTAGTGCTTGGGTTTCGGACGAGGGGGGGATGGTGCCTTAGGGGGGTTGGAAGCTTGGACGAGATTATGTGCGGACAAAGATGGAGAAGCGAATATGTGCTGCGGGAAGTGGACAAGTGATGATGAATACATCATGCCGCTTGACTTACGAGACACATACCAGCAGCGTAGGGTCATATCGATGCCAGACAACTTGCTTGAGTGATCACAGTACTAGTACTCCCTACAATACCTACTACAGTACTATGCCCTAGCTTGCTAGAGTAGAGTAGTAGAGTAGGACTCTGCTCTACTACTAGCATCAGAGGAGTAGTATATTCTAATCTAAAATAGTTACAAACTTCAATGCCCGATCGTGGAACGACTACGAACCATGCTCAAAGACCGTGTCTATGTGGTGTTTGTACTTATATGCAAAAAAATAGCAAGATGCCCGTGCATTGCACGGCACACCATCATCACCGCCTCGGTTTTTTCTCTACTCCTACTCCTATAAAAGACTCAGTTGGTGATGATGGAGGCGAGGAGGCGTGTTCAGCCCGGCATGTAGCGGACGGCGCAACACTATTCGATTTGTTATAAAAAAAGTAGTAGAGATAGAGACATAGGGAGGAGCACGAGGTTGTGGGAGATAAGGATGAACGAGGCAAGGCCTTATCTGTAAATGTGGAGAGAGGTGCGGATATCTTTTGTAAATTGTCATAGTTGGCTTTCTATCCGTCAGATATAGATCGGACGGTCTATATTACAAGATGGCAGGCATACCATCATCACCAACTCGGTTTTCTATAAGAGTAGATATATATAGATATAGATAGATAGAGAACAGGGAGTACTAGTAAGGACACCATCTACTGCTTCATGTGCTACTCCTGCGCTCCATTCGGCGGCTGCAACGTCCCCTACAGCCACTCCCTCCTGCGCTCCATTCGGCGGGCGCTGTTGAAATCTGGGGAGCGCACTCTCGCGACTGCTGGCAGCCACGACTTCACTGACGACGACTTCTTCCCCGACCCCGGCAACCTCTTCCTAAACGACATGGGCGACAACCTCAACGCCAACGGTGCTGCTCCCTTTCACCGTATGTGTTTCTGTCCTTCCTGTTCGAAATCGTGGTAGAATTCATGTTTCTACTCTGTATCCTACTACTATGCTAGTCCACATGATTAGTTTCATCTCTGTTATAGCCGTCATGATTTATTTTGTGCTTATTCGGATTAAATCTCGTAGTAACTTGCTCATATATTCAACTGGCGCAACGTCCCCTAGAGCCACTCCCGTTTCATGGACGGCCTGGTCGATGCCTCCAAGGAGCCCTTCGTCCACTGCTATGAGTGCCCGATGCCATTTTGTGGCTCGCCGGCGGACATGGTGCATCACCTCACGGATGCGTGCAGCGGGCACTACTGGCCCTTGGCGGAGAACATCAAGTATGACACGTGCTACCGGTTCACCATGCCGGAGTCGCTGGAGGATCACCGCCGCCTGCTAGTCTCGGAGGACGACCGCAGCGTCTTCCTCTTGATCGTGGGCACCGGCGAGGCCCGCGCAGTCCGCCGCCCCGTCTCTATAATGTGCGTCAGGGGCATCGCCACTGACGCTGACACTGACACGAGGCAGATGTACGGGTGTGTGGTCAATGTTACTACCCCTTCGGGTCGCGTGGGCGGCGACACCGGCCTCATTGGACAGACTTGGACTCTAGGGAGCTGGGACTATCCCGCCAATGTGGACTTGGAAAACCCATGGCATCCGTTCCATCCTTTACCCGCCGACTCGGCGCACGTGGACTCCAAGGAGGTTCACCTGGACATACGCATTATCAAGTGCACTTAGAAAACATGTAGTGTGTGTGCAGGCGCTTATGGCCCGTGTCTTTGCCGCTTTTGATTCTGTAAGCTTGTCATTAAACTTGAGTGGCTTTCGCCGCAGTCCTTCCTTTGAACTTCTCCTCTCAGTGAGCTGATGTAAGACACTTTGGGTTTCATTTGATAATGGAACCGGGGAGGAGCCTCCCTGTTCTTCTAAAAAAATACGCATTATCAAGTTAAATGTTGATCATTAGTCTTCGCTCAATGTAATCCGCTGTCTAAGCATGTGGAGACTTCCATGCATGATCTTGCTCTATTGGAGTATCGCGCATGAATAAAAGTGTATCCGTTTATGGTTTAGTATAGAATCTTCCATGTATGAATTTTTACTACAGTACTGGTGAAAGACTTACGATGAACCATTTCTTACATCTCCTCTGCCCCCTTGCAAGTCATCCTGATTTAATCCCTCTGTCTAGGTGTATAAGGGCATGGTTAATATTACTTAATAGTATAGCCAACTGTTGACTATAAGAAAGTGCCATGTCATCTGTAGCCAACATGTATAACAATCGATACTCAAAAACTAATTCTTAAAGATCATTTCTTGCAAAGCACAATAAGTGTTATTTCTTCACAAGTTTTGGATGCAGGTTGAACAGTTGAACGCTTTTGTTTGCAAAAGATACCTTTTTATATATTTCACCCGGATGTTTGTGAGCTCTAGAGATGAGATAATATCCGAAGAAACCTATCGATACCCATTACACATGAGATGACCCCCACATCCTTTCTCAAAATAAACAACTCCCCGATCAATGCATTTCACTCTTCGGTGCAACGCATGGGCACCTTACTACTATAGATTAGTACGACCAAAAATTGAACTGACATTATATATAGTACAATAAATACTGATGCATGTCACCTAAACTATATCATTCAAAACTATGTTCAAATACGAATCCAACGATATAATTTTTGTTGACATGCACTAACATTTTGTCAGTTAAATCTTCAGTCAAATTCAATGGGGGACTAATAAATCACGACCGATGTAGTACAAGTGTAGAGGGCGGTGCTGCACGGGAGTCTCACCTCTCACCCCGCTCATGGCGCGGCAGCAAAGCCGTCATATCACAAAACCCAACCACTCCCAGTAATAAATGGCCTGGTAAAATAAACAGACAAGCAACCATCACATCCCTCTGTCTTTTTTGCATTTCATCTCTCTGCATTTACTTTCTCCGGTTCATCTCCCACACTTGATCCCTAGCTACTACTCCTAGGGCCAGTTCTTTTGGCGGCTTCCCCAACTTTTCCCACAAGACTAGTCACAATGGAGAGTAACAATAAGGCACCTCACTCATTTATTTGGGCTTCTAAACTCTACTCTGTCCTGGTTTATTCCTCACCATTGTAATTTGTGCTAAATTTTGACCAAAGATTTAACTGATAAAATGTTACTCAAAACACTTAGGCGCGGTGCATCTAGGTGTGTAAGTCATCTTACGAAAAACAAAATAATCCCAAAACACTTAGGTGCGATGCATTAACTTCTACCTTGTTTCTTGTTTCTTGACATATCAACCAATAAGAGATAAAGAGTGTGCATGCATTTAATGACTTGAGATATCAGACACGACATGCAGTGGTTAGTTCATTGCATGCAATACTATTAATTAGCAAATAAACATTAACGTTTCTCGTTTTCTCCTCCTCATTGGTCACGGTGCACAACCTAAGATGAATTACTCACCTAGACGGATGGAGTAGTGCATGTGACATGCACTAACATTTCATTAGTTAAATTTATGATCAAAATTTGACACAGATTACAATGGGGACCAATAAACCAGGACAGAGGTAGTAGTTATGGGATTACTAATCTAGAAGCCTAAAAGAACTGGCCCCTGGTACTCCTACTAGTAGTAGTACTCAAGTTGGAATTCCAATTGCACGACACAACTTCTTAGGAAAAAAATTCGATACAGGGTGTAGGAAGCGGTTTGGGAATTTGCATGCCTTTCCAACCAGTGAGATACTCCGTACAAAGTACGACAGATAAATAACCATAGAGAAGGAAGCTAAAAGTAAACAATCAAACCAGCATTTTTGCATTTGTTTTGCATTCAATCGTTTCACAAGCTTGACTAGTGTTGTTTTTCTACTTTTACAAAAACCGCGTCGTAATGTTAAAACGTGCATTTGCACATACATAAGTAATAGTAGTACTCCCTCTGTCTAGGTGTACAAGTCTTCCCTCCTTCTTGGTCACCGTGCACAACCAAAGAAGACTTATTGACCTGGACGGAGGGAGTAGCATAGTCTGCAAGCATATATCGAGAGAGACGTGTAGTCTGATAGTATATAGTAAAGTTTGTGCTATATGCACATACTTGCAAAATGCGTAATAATACACAAAGTTTTCAAACTTTCCCTTTTACATACTTAATTAAGGACGCTAAAATTCCTGAACGTTCGGGATTTATCATTTGTGTCCCAAACCTAATGAGATCGCCTTATGAAACAAAAATTATACTCCTCCTAAAAGCCACGACGCTCGTAGGAGCGCTTGCGGCGTGCCACGGGTGCCCTGGTGCGCGGCCGTTTCCCAGCGCGCCGACACAATGCCTCTTCCTCAGCCTCGCAACTTGCGAGGTGCTGATTGGCGGCTTGCCGATGGGCGAGCGCGATCTCACCGGTGTGGTGATCCGGCGCCAATAGTTACTCCTCCTGGCTGCAAGCGTGCACCCGGTCCACGTACCGCCAAGTGTAGATGAGGCGCTTGGGCCCGACTGCACTCAGGGCATCGGCACGGGCGTCCTCCGCCACCCTCACGGCCCTCGCACGAGCCTTCTGCCAAAGAACCAATTGCTTGACTCTCTCGGACGCGACATAGATCTCCCAGAAAGCTTGTTGCGTGGTGCGCTTCTCTTCCTCGGCCTTCTTCTCCGCCTCTATTTTGGCGCGCTCTGCTGGAGGCATAGCCTCCCACAAGGCGACATCCATTTCTTTCCAAAGCTCCTCAAGGCTGGGGGCTCAGCGGGCGGCGCGGCGTTCTCCTCGTAGCGGGGAGCCGACGCGTCCTCCGACGCACGTGCTAGCGAGATTGGGAACGCTAACGCGTCCACCTTGATGCGTTGCGGCGAGGAGCGGAACACCGATGCGTCCTCCTCGACTAGTGGCAGCGAGGAATGGAACAGCGACGCGTCGCGTCGCGGCGAGGAGCGGAATGCCGACGCGTCCTCCTCGACTAGTGGCGGCAAGGAACGGAACGGCGACGCATCGCGTAGCGGCAAGGAGCGGAACGCTGATGTGTCCTCCTCGACTAGTGGCGGCGAGGAACGGAACGGCGACACGTGACCGTTCACGCGGTGTAGCGAGGGGATCCTAGGGCTTGGAAGGGGCGATGCCATGGTGGTCGACGTGAGAGGGAGGGGGAGGAGATAGCGATGAACGTGAAGGTGAGGGGGATGAGATAGCAATGTCGTGGGAGGCGCAGTATTTATAGTGAGCAATGGCACACCTACGTAAGATATGGACTGAGCTGCACTGACTTAACTGCAGGTCCAGTTGCGTCACTGACATGTGGGCCAGTACACTGCTGGGCCTATATGTCAGTGACCCAATGCACCTGAAGTTAAGTAAAAGCTATGTGGGCATATTTGTTGGAGTAAATTACGGGGGAGTGAAGGGGTGGAAATATTGCTGGTCACAACGGATTGGACGAGCGTGGGGGGAGGAGAGTCATGCATATGAAGATTTTTTCACATGGGGTGGAGCGGTGGGACCGCCGGAGGGAGAAGGAGAGTTTGTCAGGCATATCGTTTACACACATGGAGAGGAAAAGATTTGGAGACGAACGGGCTTCCTGCAGGTATGGGGAACAGTGCATAATAAGTCGTCTTGCATGCCGGGCTAGGTATAGTCTCAAGTCATTAAAAACATACACGCCTGACACATGTTCATATTTCAAGGTGCACTAAATTATTGCATGCGATGATTAAGGCTGGCCATAATGGTGGTATCTTAGCTGGTATCATGCACACGGGAATAGAGGGGGGTTAGAGTAACTAGTGGTCATGCATGCATTGGTAAACACATTTTTTTGTGAAGAACGATAGCATTAGTTGAGTACTTTTGCAGACTTCAAAAACTATTCCACCGCCTCTACTATCTTGCTAAGAGTACGTGAAATTTTTGAGTCGAGCCCTTTAAACTAGAAGGGAGGTAGTGGTACTCTAATAGCTAGGTGTGTAAGTCATCTTACGAAAACCAAATAATCCCAAAACACGTAGGCGCGGTGCATTAACTTCTACCTCGTTTCTTGTTTCTTGACATATCAACCAATAAGATATGAGGGTGTGCATGCTTTTAATGACCTGAGACTATCAAACATGACATGCAGTGGTTAGTTCACTACATGCAATACTATTTAATTAGCAAATAAACATTAATATCTCTCGTTTTCCCCTCCTCCTTTGTCATGGTGCACAGCCTAAGATGACTTACTCACCTAGACGGAGGGAGTATCAACATTCACAATGTCAAATCAATATTTTTACACTCATTATAAAACGTAGTTCTTATACTCATTATAATCAGTATTGTAGATATTGATATTTTTAGTATAAATTTGGTCGTGGGATTTCATTGATGCTGTCAAAGCACGGAGGAAGCGGAGCTTAGGGCTTGCATTGCCGGTCTATACATAGGTATTTCTCTTCATAATCCTGTAATTTTAGAGACTGATTGCGCTTTTGTGGTAGCGTCTCTTGCATCGGGGGACTATGACAGGTCTGCTATGCGTGACCTGAAGATGAAAGCGTTGAGCATCTCAAAGTTGATCAACAATCTTCAATTGTCAATGATTAGCCATTCGGCCAATAAGGTGGCACACTTAATCTCTAAGTATAGCTTTGACAATAGATTAGATGGTATTCTTGTAAATAACGTACCTCCCTTTGTGGTGAATATTGTATCGAATGAGTGTACTGGTGTGTCTGGTTAATTAATATAATGTGGTGTTAAAAAAAGTATATATTTGGTCAAACACTTTGCAAATGGTTGACGGGAGTAAAAAGGACCAGAGGGAGTATCATGCATGCGGAGTAGGCAAAAAAATTGCTCATTTATAGCCGGTCGAAGTCTCAAAGGGCGCGACCGCGCGAGGGAGGCGAAGGTCATGGGAGGCGCGACGGTTGACAGAAATAAGTGAAGTTACATCCACGCGCCGGCATGGCGTGCGAACAGGCAGAAGCTATACCGTCCGGCCTATGATATGGGTCTAGTAGACATGACATCTAGTGGGTCCTGCATAGTTCTCAAGAACTCTTTGGGGGCTTGCAGCCATTTATCCACCGGGCAAGCCAGCAACCCCATGCCGTTCGCATGCCCTACATGTCCCCGTCTTCTACCTCACAACAGTTCGCTCCCAGTCGTCCCGTCCTTTCACATTAGTTCGCTCCCAGTTTTTGCAGGGTACAACAGTTCAACTTCTCCTAACCCTCCTCCAAAATCCATGGCCTCCCAAATCTCCATGGTCGCCGCTGAGTACCAGGTTAGAGCCATCACCGGCGATTAGTTCATCGTCATCTACACACGTGGATCCATGACGGTGAAAGCATGGCTTGCTCGCTTCCTACGCATGTTCAACAGTTCAATGGATGAGTGGGTCGCTGGGCTAGATGTTGAGTACACCACAGTCCTGGGATGAGAGAAGGATCTAAAGGACGAAGAGAGGAAGAAGCCCGCCGTGATCCAGGTTTGCGTACATAACATTTTCTTGGTCTACCACATATGCCATGCCGACGTTGAGTGCCAGGATTTTAAGAACTTCCTCAAGGACAAAAGAGTGAAATTCGTTACTCTAGGCTTTAAGAACGACAGGGATGTCCTGCGTCGGATAGGTCTCGTTGTAGGCTAGCCCTTCGATCTCCAGAAGGCAAGCCTGGTGTCCTCCTCTCAACCTTCAATGCTGACCCTGGCAGCAGCCATTATTGGTCCTTCGTACGCTAAACTGAAGAAACCTCATCACGAGTTTGATCATGCATGGGAGTCGAAGGCATTAGATGAAGATCACATCCTATACGCAGCAATGGATGCCTACCTTTGTTTAAATATCTACATGGGTTGGATGAAGAAGCAGAGCCCCGTGTCCGGTTCAAGCAAAGAAGCGTCGGCAAAGAGGAAGAGGAAGAGGGGTGAGGACGAAGTCGAGGACGTGGACTCGGACTCTGAGTAGGTGGCAGTGCCGTTGCTCATGCTGGTTCTACTGCAGTGTCAAGCAGACTAGTTGATTAGTTTATTTTCAAGGGTGTGTTGTGCTGAGGCCCCAGCAGAACTATGTTTATGTTCTTTCTCGTTATTTGAACTCTTTAGTACGTAGAGTAGTACTAGTACTATGTCTTACTACTGTTCTTCGTGAAGTTGGTACTACTGCTCGTATCTTTGTGTTCCTAATGTACTTAATACGTTCGTACTAGTAGTATAATTTGGGTTAGTCGATTTGTGAAAGAAGTTCGATGGAGCGAAGGAAGAAGACGGCAGAAGAGGTGGAAGAAGCCCTTCTAGCCACCCATGTTGCATCAAACGGCTCACATGAGCCGACTGACCCAAATTGCTCCTTCAGATTGCAGGATCCACGTGGCATTCAAGGTATCGAAGGTAGATTCCACGTCCGCACCCGGTTTGCAGGCTCAACGCACGCGCGACCAGCTTCCGCCGCGACAGCCACCATGCGCGCCTCCTTCGCGCGGGCGGATACGACAATGACATGCTAGTTTCTCCTCGCCGGCGTGTTGGAGCACACGCTCGTCCTCCTCTTCATACACTGCGCGCATAGACGCGGCTCCACCAGCTTCTCGCGTGCTTGGAAGCGCGGCGGCATGGCGAGCAGGGACTGCAGACGACGTGAGTGGGCGAGACTTCGTCTTCATGGCACATGGATGGCGGCGACACGGCGGTGATGGGCGAGAAATTGTTGGCCGGAGCAGGTGGGCGCCGGCATGCGCAACGATGGCGGCGGCAGATTGATGAGTGCGCGTATGGGAGCTTAGTTTAGTTTTATATAAGGTTGGTCAAACTTAAAAGAAACCCATACTAGTACACGTAAACATTAGACTTAGGCAGCGCTTTTATTTAAAAAAACTTGAAGTTAGTACCACAGCCCTGATACGGAATCCTGTGCAAGCGCGTGAACCGCGGCCGCACGGTCGATCGAACGGTGCGTCACCGTGTCGCGCTCGAAGGACATCCATCGAACCTTTTTATGTGTGTGAAAACAATCCTCTAATATTACTCCACTTTTTTTCCTAGGAAAGTTCTTGACGCTGCAATATTTCCATATATTTGAATTTAGCTCCTGTTTGTGTTTATTTGGATTTGGACGTTTTAGGTGCGCCCTAGTTTTTTAATGCTTATTTTGTCTGTGTGACTGAGAGAGAACGTGTGTATGTGTCCATATGTGTGTTGTGGCAGAAGGGAAATATGGAGACAGTGTGCGTGTGATACAGACATAGAGAGGTGTGAATGTGCAAATGATCATGCATGAGTGAGACATAGACAGATGCCGATACGTTGTGTATACATGAGAGAACGGTGTTCTAGTTTACTTGTGTGTGTGTGTGTGTGTGCGTGAGAGAGAGAGACACAGAGAGACAGAGAGGGAGAGGAGCATCCGTAACACAACAACCATCTCTCTCGATTCGTCCGTCCCTCGCACGATCGCATGCAACATATGCATCAACGCGCACATTTTGACACCCTCACTCAGCCCATGCCCACCTCAAGGCCCGCACAATCTCTTCGTGAATACCCATTTCTCTCCTTAGGTTTGTTTTCGCTCAATATCTTACACACACACACACATGCAACACAACACACACACACACTCCCCCGAGCACACAATTCATCCCCATCCGAGGTTATACGGCGGCCACTCTCGCTTGTGCTTCTTTGCACCCCAACATGCACAACACCTCAATCTTCAAAGAGGGCATCGAGCAGATCGAAGACGGCGACCACACCGCGCTAGAGAATGCGGGGTCATTTGGAAGCAGGGTGATGTGACGACGGCTGACTGACTCCTCCCCCCACCCTCTCTCTCTCTTGCACAAAATTACCAATCCTCTCTCCCCCACACAAAATTGTCAATCCCTCAACCCATGAGATCCTTCCCCTCTTGTCCATATTTTTCCAGCTCTCTCATCAAACATGTTATCTCTTCTCCTTCCATGTATACAGAATCCGGATGCACACGCATCTCATGTATATTACATGTCTCCATCTTTCTCACAGACCTAACTTCTTCCTCTCTCTTTCTCTTTCTCTCTCTCTCTCTGTCTCGTTAGGTTTGTCTCCTACTCTCTCATCCACATACATACAATCTTTCCCGCCCTATCTACTTCATCTTCAAAAGCTCTCTTTGCACGTTTCATTCACACAATGGGATATGTCAAAATGTTGCTTCTATAATGGCTGATGTAGAGTTTTGGTTGTTTTTGTTGCATCCTACAAAGTAATAACTATGAAATGCATTTACATTCTCATTTGACTGGGATTATGTGAGTTTGAGCATGTTGTGAAGCACTAGACCTTGTATACATCTTGGGATTCGACAATGATTGTAACTATTGAATTGTATAGACCATTACATTCGAAGTCAATAGCCTAATATATTTATTTCACAATTTCAACAAATGATTAGTTCACTACAAACTAAGAAAACAAATATGTACTCCCTCCGTTTTTATTTAAGTCCGCGTATTAGCATTGGTCAAAGTCAAGTTTTGCAAACTCTCAGAAAGCTGATAACAAAAAATATTAACATATACAATAACAAATAAATACCATTAGATTCATTATTGAATGTACTTCCACATCATACATATTTGTTATGGTAAATGTTTATATTTTTATATAAACTTGGTCAAACTTTAGGAAGTTTGACTTCGGTCAAACCTAATATGCAGAGTTTACTACTACTACACGCTAGTTGCTTAGGTGAATCACTCAACACGCCACACGGGGAGTCCAGTGTCACAAAATTTTGAGGTCGGCGGGAAAATCTCCCGCGACCCTGATTTGAGTAGTGGGAAGTTACCATCATAGCCTTCGGAATAGGCCTACAGACGATGCTTGGTAGGGGGCTGTTTTCGTAACTTCAGGTTCACCCTACCCAGCCAGCCCCACCCCGGCACCCAGAGTAGTACACCTGAATACTCCCCATTTTCTATCCCCACTGCAAAATAGACTTCTCCACGGCACCGCAACCTTCGTGCTCCTCCCCTTTACATCAGCGCACTCGTCCACCATAGCACATCTGCCTCATCGACGACCTTGTACGCCGCACTGGAGCCGGTCCACCATCATCGTCGTAGACGGAGCCTCTTCCCCGATATCGTCTTCCACGGTCTCGGATCTGCTTCCCGGAAGCCGACGCCAAGCGCAGAAGTACCACCGTCGTGGACAATGAACTGACTCCCGTTGCCGACCATGACTCACAGAGGCCGCCGCGACCATCGTTCTCCTCCTCGATTGGTAATGTGTGTATTGAATCACTTAGCAGTACATGTGTAGTTCTAATTTTGTTCATACCTACCCTTCAATTTTCCTGGGTGCTATTGTTCCCGTAAAAGTAACTGGTTATAGCCTCCATTGTCCAACAGAATATCAGCTTGTAGTTGTGCGTCGCTCCTATATCGCGCTATGCTTGGGTAGGTTTTTCATCTGCAACCAGCAATGTGGCAAATGATGGAAAGGTTTTTAGAACAAGTGAAAGTGCAACTATCCCTAGGTGGTTTTGGTAATTCATAACAACATATAGCTCATTGAGCTAATGCTAGTCCAAGACTATATTTCAGGAAAGCTCAATGAATGGCATGGCATGGATGATGAACGTGGATCCCTCAAAATGCTAATGACAAAGGGTTGGCTCAAGCTCAAAATCTCAAGACTCTTCATTTTATATTTTAGTGATCCAAGATCACATTGAGTCTATAGGAAAAGCCAATACTATCAAGGAGGGATGAGGTGTTGCTTAATGAGCCTCTTGCTTCATGTGCTTAGTGATATGCTCCACAACCCTCAGCTACTTTCTCACATCCACATATGACCTAAACATAAAGCCAAAATCGGTCACACCGATTCTTCCTATCCGGCGCCACCGATTTCAAAAGTCATAGCCACTGCCACAAACTTTAGGCAAATCGGTTCTATCGATAGGGATCTCGGTCTCACCGAGATGGGATTGTAATCTCTTTGTTTCCCTTCGTAACGTTTCGGTCTAACCGAAGTGAGCGATCGGTCCCACCTAAATAGCAATGTAAACTCTCTGTTTCCCTTTTGTAACATTTCGGTCTCACCGAAAGAGCAAATCGGTCCCACCAAGTTTACCTGACCAACTCTCTGGTTAGCTAATTACCAAAATCGGTCTCACCGAGTTTGTGTAATCGGTCTCACCGAGATTACGTTATGCCCTAACCCTAACCATATCGGTCCTACCGAGATGCATGTCAGTCCCACCGAAAATCCTAACGGTCACTAGGTTTACTAAATCGGTCCGACCGAGTCTGTTGAATCGGTCCCACCGAGTTTGGTAAATTGTGTGTAACGGTTAGATTTTATGTGGAGGCTATATATACCCCTCCACCTCCTCTTAATTCATGGAGAGAGCCATCAGAACAAGCCTACACTTCCAACTTACCATTTCTGAGAGAGAACCACCTACTCATGTGTTGAGGCCAAGATATTCCATTCCTACCATATGAATCTTGATCTCTAGCCTTCCCCAAGTTGCTTTCCACTCAAATCTTCTTTCCACCAGATCCAAAACCTATGAGAGAGAGTTGAGTGTTGTGGAGACTATCATTTGAAGCACAAGAGCAAGGAGTTCATCATCAACACACCATTTGTTACGTCTTGGAGAGTGGTGTCTCCTAGATTGGCTAGGTGTCACTTGGGAGCCTCCGACAAGATTGTGGAGTTGAACCAAGGAGTTTGTAAGGGCAAGGAGATCGCCTACTTCATGAAGATCTACCGCTAGTGAGGCAAGTCCTTCGTGGGCGACGGCCATGGTGGGATAGACAAGGTTGCTTCTTCGTGGACCCTTCGTGGGTGGGGCCCTCCGTGGACTCGCGCAATCGTTACCCTTTCGTGGTTTGAAGTCTCCATCAACGTGGATGTACGGTAGCACCACCTATTCGAACCACGCCAAAAACATCCGTGTCTCCAATTGCGTTTGAATCATCCAAACCCTACCCCTTACTTTCTTGCAAGTTGCATGCTTTAATTTCCGCCGCCAATATACTCTTTGCATGCTTGCTTGAATTGTGTGATGATTGCTTGACTTGTCCTAAGATAGCTAAAATCTGCCAAACTCTAAAACCGGGAAAAGGTTAAGTTTTTAATTGGTCAAGTAGTCTAATCACCCCCCCTCTAGCATACTTCAAGGTCCTACAAGTGGTATTAGAGCTTGGTCTCCATTTGCCTTGATTTCCATAGCTTTTGGTGGTCATAGCCTTGGTTTCACAACCTAGGAGAGTATGGCGTCTAGCGAGGGAAATTATCACCGTAGAGGTCCTTACTTTGATGGTACTAATTTTGCTAGTTGGAAGCATAATATGAAAATGCATATTCTCGGACATAACCCCACCGTTTGGGCAATTATTTGTATTGGCTTGCAAGGCGAATTCTTTGATGGGAGAGAGCCGAACCGTGAAGCTAATGCGGAAGAATTGAAGATGCTGCAATACAACGCTCAAGCTTGCGATATCATCTTCAACGGATTGTGCCTCGAAGAATTCAACAAAATCAACCGTCTTGAGAACGCAAAGGAAATTTGGGATACTTTGATTGATATGCATGAAGGTACCGAATCCGTCAAGGAATCCAAGGTGGATGTGCTCCAAAGTCATCTTGAGAAGTTCAAAATGAAGGATGGTGAAGGTGTCGCTGAAATGTACTCTAGGCTTGCTCTTATCACGATTGAGATTGCCGGCTTAGGGAGTGAAGAGATGACCGACAAGTCATTGGAAGAATTGTTGCTCATGAGATGTCACTTAAGAATAAGGAGGAACTTCACAACAAGTCAAGTGGTGCTTACAAAGCCTCAAGTGAAGCCCCTACATCATCAAGTGAGAAACAAACCTTCAATGAAGAATTGAGATTAATGGTGAAGAACTTCAACAAATTCTACAAGAGTAGAAGCAAAGAAAGAAGCTCCAAGTCAAGGTCTTATCATGACAAAAGATATTCTAGTCGAGAGCACAGTTGCTACAATTGTGGGAGACCCGGACACTATTCCAATGAGTGTACGACACCCTACAAAAGAAGAGAAGATTCTCCAAAAAGAAGAAGCAAAAGAGAAGATTCACCACCAAGAGAGAGGAGGAGTAGAGATGATCGTTATGAACGAAGACCCTCACGGAGAAGCAAGGATTCGGAAAGGAAGGATAAGTCATCAAGGAGCTACACAAAACGAAGACATCTAGCTCATGTTGGTGAATGGGTATCCGGCTCCGACTTCGACCATCACTCCAAGAGAAGCTATCACTCCGACTCCGAATATACTCAAGATGAAGGTGTTGCCGGTCTAGCACTTGTGTCAACCAACTCCTATGACATATTTGAGTCACCAAATGAAGGAATTGGAAGATGCTTCATGGCCAAAGGTCCAAAGGTAACACATCCTGAGTATGTTGATTTCAATAGTGATGAAGATGACTTGCTTGTGGATGATGATTTACTTGTTGACAACTCTAGTGATGAATACTATGATGAAACGTCAATTAATCATGATAATCAAGATAAAACGAATGACAATGATAAGGAGAAGATTGAGCTTCTAACTAAAGAACTAAACACTCTTAAGTTGGCTCATGAAACTATCTTCAAAGATCATCGAGAACTTTTAAGGGCGCATGAGAAGTTACGCTTTGAAAAGCTCAATCTCGAGCAAGAGCATGAGTTCTTAAAAGCAATCAATGATGATCTCCGCAAGAAAAGTTCTTCTTACATTGCCAAGCATTTACTCTTATCTACTTACATGCCTCAAGTCAAGTCTAGTAACAAGTACAAGAAAGATCCTTCCTCTAGTAGTAACAATAATAATGTCAAATCCAATATTGTTGCTTCTAGTAGTTCTCTTGATTCCACTAATGATTCTCTTAGCCAAGTTACACTTGAGCAAGAAAATAGCTTATTGAAGGGAATTATAGAGAAAGGTGTTTACAAGAGCCTCGCCGGGAGTAAGCAATTCGAGGAAATTGTACGCAAGCAAGGAAGGCACCGGAAGAATCAAGGTGTTGGTTTTGAAGGAAAGTTCAATGCCAATGGAGTTGAGTGGGAAGAAGATCAATACCCCAAGACGAAGTTTGTTCCTCAACAAGAGAAGTATGATCCTACTTCTTTCAAAGGAACACAAGCACAAGATGATCTTCCACCACGAGACCACAAGAACAAAGGCAAGGACAAGCTTCAAGAAGAGATTGATGCATTTGAAGAAGCACTTAAGGTCTTGTCAAGTGGATTCCCAAGACTATGTCAAGTTCTACTTCATCAAGTACAACTACAACTCCAAGGACTCCCATCAAGATGATGTGGATCCCGAAGAAGAAGAACTAGAGAGTTCTTGAGGGTGACTCCGCCATCATTCTTCACTCATATCATTCCGGCAAGAACAAGTGCAATCAACTTCCAAATCTTGCACTAGTTCAAGGAGTCACAAACCCTCATGTTGGTAAGGCAAGGGACAAGGTAACCTAATGTTTTCATGCACATCATTTTGTGTGTGCATCACTCTATGTCTATGGATATTCTTGTTTGTTCCTTGTGGGACTAACCCATGTAGGTATTGAAAGTGCAACTCACTCCAAAGGATTGCTCCAAACGATCTACATCAACATTGAGCATCCACATCTTCAACACCTACATGAAGTCATCATCGACAAAACCCAAGGTTAGTTCATCCCTCTAAGGGGGGATCTCACATCTAGGGGGAGCTTAACTCTAAGGATTGAGTCAAAGCAACTCTAATGGTGTGAACACATCAATGCATTATGTAAAAGTGGTAACCCCACTTGAGCTTAAACGATGAGTATGACCTATGATCAAATGTTTTTCATTTGACTCCTAAGTCAATATACTCATATATAGATGACCTAGTCATCGCCAATTGTTTGATAGATGCTAGAATTGGTTGTGCATGCTTTGCCACATATTTCATTTGCCATCTTATTGTGAGAGCATGTTGGTGCATATTTTACTCATTCAAGGACATCCACTTGTTGTTTTGATTGTTTGGTTCCTTTTATTTTTGCCAAGTGGATGGACAAGAATGCCTAAGAACCTTCTCTAGCTATCTACGCTTTTCTCGTCTCAAACTCTATTCTTGCTACATCACAAAATTTGATGAAGTCAGATTCGAACCACTCTGTGTGAGGAGCACTCGGAGTCCCCGATTCGGCATAGACTTAAACTTCCAAAACCTCTTTGTGATTCTCGGTTTGACTGATTCCTCCATTTCGGTCCTACCGAGATCATTAAGTTGATCTGATTTTTCGATCTCGGTGCAACCGATTTGAACTATTCGGTCACACCGAGTTGCTGTAACTGTACACAGTTATGCATCTCGGTGCCACCGAGTTGTTCCACTCGGCCACACCGACAGGGTCGGGCTATATATAGTCATGGGAATTTTTTTGGAAATTTCTCCGAACCCCTTTGCCCGCGCAATAGCTCGCTCTGCCTCCAAGGTCTCCGGATCGTCTCCTCGTCGCCAGCCGCCTCCTGTCGCTGGTCTCCTCCGCCTTCAACGGAATTCACGCCCGCTGTTGCCGCCGTAGTGAGTTCATCACCGAGCTAGGGTATGGACTCGATCACTGTGCTATCCTCGTCCGATTCCTAGCACATTGTGTTCTCATTGATTCTTGCCACGATTGAAACACTCCTGTCCAGTCAATGCAATCCTTAGATTAGATGAGATTTGGAAATTTAGGGTTAGGTTTCCGCCGAAACCTTCTCGGACCCACCGAGTAGAAAAACTCGGTCCCACCGATCTGGCTTATGCAATTGCACTAGTAACTCTCGGTCTGACCGAGAATTGCTAATCGGTGAGACCGATTTTAAGACTTTGTGAAACCCTAGCTGTCTCGGTGCCACCAAACTGTGACTCGGTCCAACCGAGTTCATCAGTTTAGGTTCCAAAACAGCTTCGGTCTCACTGAGTTTGAAAATCGATTGATCCGAAATGCTTTCTGTGGAAAACTAAAACTGAATTTTCGAGTCATTCTTTTGCAAAACTCTTTGCATTTTGTGATGCTCATCCACTCCATCTCATCTATTACTCTTCATAGGGCCAGCAGTCAGTGTTTGCAGCATGTCAGACCAAAGTGATAGTCAGAACAGGTCAGAAGAGCAGGTGCACATGAGTGAGGGCACTAGTCCCTCCAGCACTTCAGATGAAGGCAGCAGGAGCACCCCAAGCAATTTGCCTAAAGCTGCCACCAGACAAAGGAAGAAGAAAATCTCAGATTCTGAAGATGAGGATTATGTGGCAGAAGAGGATGAGGCAACCTCCAAGAAGGTAGTGCTCAAGAAAGAGTATGGCTCAGCACATAGCACAAAGCCTGGCTTGAAAATCAAAAGGCCAGCAGGTAGACAGCCTATGCCAAAGGTCAGAGCATCTACTCAAATACCTGAAAAGCCTGATCCCAAAGAGCCAGTTGCTGCAGAAGGAAAGAAATGGAAGGAAAGGGTCAAGAAGACCACAGCCAGAGTTATTGGGAAACCTTCCATGATGGAAGAGGAAGAAGAGATTGCTGCACCAGCACCCAAAGCACCAAAGCTTATGGGTGATGCTATTAGATCAGGGGATGCCACATCTAAGCCCAAGGAAGCACCCAAAGCTGGCCCCAAGGCCAAGTCTGCACCAAAGAGGAATACCAGGAGTATTCCAGCTGCTGAGAAAAACAAGGCCCCAGTGCCTGAGATTGCTGAAGAGGATGATGAAGAAGGACAAGTTCCAAGGAAGCTTAAGCCCAAGATACCAAACCACAATGATGCTCATCCCGTGGCAGAAAACATGAATATCAGAAGAGACTCAGGGTTGAGGCTATGGAGGATGTCAGATCCATATGCCATAAGGAGAAGGACTGCTGTGGATTACAGGTTCCACACAAAGGAACAGTAGGACTTTTATGGGACCATCTTGCTGGATAAGAAGCCTATCGTTTGTGATATGAGGTGGGTCGACTGGACCTATATGAAGGAAAATGAAGAGCACTATCCTGGAGTGCAAGACAGTTTTGTTGCTTGTGGAGTTGCTGACTTTGTTGGGCAGAAGCTCACCAACTAGAACAATGAACTTATCATGCAGTTTTACTCCACAGCACACTTTTATCCAGATGGCAGGATAGTGTGGATGTCAGAAGGAACCAGATATCAGTCTACCATAGATGAGTGGGCAAAGTTGATCAATGCCCCACAGGAAACTGAAGATGACCTGGACATATATGGGAAGAAGAAAATGGACCACAATTCCAGGGCACACATGTACAAGGAGATCCCAGATGATGCATGAGGGAGTCCTGGACTAGGGGGTGTCCGGATAGCCGAACTATCATCTTTGGCCGGACTCCTGGACTATGAAGATACAAGATTGAAGACATCGTCCCGTGTCCGGATAGGACTTTCCTTGGCGTGGAAGGCAAGCTTGGCGATACGGATATGTAGATCTCCTACTATTGTAACCGACTCTGTGTAACCCTAACCCTATTCGGTGTCTATATAAACCGAAGGGTTTTAGTCCATAGGAAGAACAACAATCATACCATAGGCTAGCTTCTAGGGTTTAGCCTCTCTGATCTCGTGGTAGATCTACTCTTGTACTACCCATATCATCAATATTAATCAAGCAGGAGTAGGGTTTTACCTCCATCGAGAGGGCCCGTACCTGGGTAAAAACATCGTGCCCCTTGTCTCCTGTTACCATCCGCCTAGACGCACAGTTCGGGACCCCCTACCCGAGATCCGCCGGTTTTGACACCGACATTGGTGCTTTCATTGAGAGTTCCTCTATGCTGTCGCTGTCAGGAAGGATGCCTCATCCCGTCTTTAAAGACGACACCATTGCCAAAGGAGCTTTGGCCACCGGCCAGGCTCTCCGGCTTGGCGGTTTTCTTATGACCGCCTGTTCAGCTGCCGCGCCGATGATGACTTCTCGGGTCATCGAAAACAATCTTCGCGTTAACTCGGAGCTGGCCGAGCAACTAGATCCGATGGAGCTCTCCTTCGTGAATGAGCTCCTGGATCGTATTGCCGCCCTGGGAGTCGCCACAGACTACGATCAGATTGGGCCTAAAACCGATCTAAGAGAGATTAACTCTCCCCAGGCTACCCACCACGTTGCCGTGGTGGAGGAACAGTACGACGACCCTTCTTCTATCTTAATGACTAGTTATGTCCGAATTCCCGATCCCTCCATGCCAGATTTCCACGGAGGAACGGATGTTGGTCAAGCCCTGAACCTAAAGTCAGGTAGCGGGCTGGATTCATTGGACAATATTCAAAAGCCCAAGCTTCCAAGTTCGGGAACTTTTTGGCCCTTGAGTCTTAGATTGGACGGGGTTTCGAATTCAATTCCACCCGCCCACCCAAACATAAGCGATCTATCCGGAATCCGGCAAGAGCCTACTGAAACAGTACACCATTACTGGGCCAGATTCCTCCTGGTTATGGACAGGATAAAGGACTGCCGCGAGGAAGACGCAATTTCAATTCTTTGCAATAATTGCACGGACAAGGGAATCCTAAATGCCTTAAGTCGCCGTGAAATTACACGCTTTGCCAACTTGGCGTCCATAGTATGAAAGTACTATGCGATGGAGAGCGCCTGGAAAACCAAGGCCAAATTTTGGGATAATCCGGCTCCGAATACAACCCTAGTCCGAAATAAAAGGGTGCATCAACGCCAGGCACCCGGGTTAAATACCAAAAAATAGAAACCCCCTAAAGGGCACGGAACCGTACTTGAGGGATGGCTCAATGGACCCTGTAAAATTCATAGCACAGAGGGCGCCACTCCAACTCACAGCCTTTGAGCATGTTGGATACTACGGCAGGTGGCCAAAAGTGGTGAAGAGCTTCTAGCTCCAAAAAACCAGCCCAACAATACCAGTACGGTATTAACAGTGTTCGAGACTTTCACATCAAATAATATGCGGAAACGAACACTCCGCAACCTCGCCGAAGTCTACCAAGTAGCAACAATAAACCCATGGAGTGACACGGCTATTACCTTTAATGCCAGTGACGAACCTAAATTTCGAACAGCCCGATCACCAGCCGCATTGGTCCTAAGTCCAATAGTTGACGGCTTTCATCTTACTAAGGTACTCATGGATGGTGGCAGTGGATTAAACCTCATCTACGAGGAAACCCTCCGAAAAATGGAAATAGACTGGAACCACATTGAGCGAAGCAGCACAACCTTTAGAGGAATAATCCCTAGCCGGGAAGCATGCTGCACAGGAAAAATCACACTGGACGTAGTGTTTGGCACGCCGGACAATTACAGGTCCGAGGAGGTCACGTTCCAAGTGGCCCCGTTCAGCAGCGGATAGCACGCTCTATTAGGGCGAGAGGGATTCACAATTTTTCAAGCTATACCCCATTACGGGTACATGAAACTAAAAATGCCCGGGCCCAACGGAATCATCACTCTTGCTAGTGATCCGAACATAGCATTCCGTGCTGAAAACAAGACAGCCGCACTAGCCCTCGAGGCACTATCCGAAGCCCTAGCGGTCGAGGAACTCACTGCGCTGTGCTCCATGGTGAATAGGGACGATGTGATACTCGATAAGAGATCCAAGTCCACCTCTTTCAAGCCAGCAGACGAAATAGTCAAATTCCAAGTCCATCCAACGGACCCCACAAAGACGGCCTCCATTGGGGCACAGTTAAACCCTGATGTAGACGCCGCACTACGAGAATTCCTACGGGAAAATTGGGACATTTTTGCCTGGCACCCTTCAGATATGCCAGGAATCCCACGCCGGCTAGCCGAGCATAGCCTAAATATCTTAAAAGGATTCAAGCCAGTCAAACAGGCTCTTCGGCGTTTTTTCGAACCCAAGAGACAGGCCATGGGAGAGGAGCTAGCCAAACTTCTGGAGGCCGGATTCATCAGAGATATAAAACATCTGGACTGGCTAGCAAACTTGGTGATGGTACCAAAGAAGGACAAATCCTGGCGCCTATGTGTCGATTTCAAGGACCTTAACAAGGCCTGCCCAAAGTATCCCTTCCCACTCCCTCGCATCGATCAAATTATCGACGCTACTGCAGGACACGATTCATTGTGTTTCCTTGACGCATACTCCGGCTACCACCAAATCAAGATGGCAGAGCCAGACCAAGCCGCAACGGCATTCATAACTCCATACGGCCCATTCTGCTTCAACACAATGCCCTTCGGGCTCAAAAACGCCAGCGCAACATATCATCGCATGATTCAGACATGTTTGGCAAACCAGATCGGCAAAACAGTGGAGGCATACGTAGACTATGTGGTCGTCAAATCCAAGCATGTCGAAACTCTAGTAGACGACTTGAGGCTCACATTTGACAATCTCCGAAAATACGACATTAAGCTCAATCCGGAAAAAATGCGTCTTCGGCGTACCAGCCGGAAAGCTCTTGGGCTTCATTGTGTCCGGTAGAGGAATTGAAGCAAACCCAGCCAAGATCCGAGCTTTGTCACAACTGGATATCCCAAAAGACCTCAAACAAATACAAAAATTGACTGGATGCGTAGCAGCTCTTAGCCGCTTTACCTCCCATTTGGGAGAAAAGGCATTACCCCTTTATCGCCTCCTCCGGCGCACCGAACACTTCGAGTGGACGGATGCCGCCATGGCCGGACTCGAAGAAATAAAAGCCATATTGGCAACAAACCCGGTCCTGGCCGCACCCAATACGGGCGAACCAATGCTTTTATATATCGCGGCAACACATCAAGTTGTAAGCGTGGTGCTCGTCGTCGAACGAGAAACGGACGGACACAGGTTCCCTCTTCAAAAACCAGTTTACTACGTGTCCATTGTCCTGACTCCATGCAAGTCCTGGTATCCACATTATCAAAAGATAGCATACGCGGTGTTCATGGCATCCCAGAAGCTGCGACACTACTTTCAAGAGTGTTCGATAACAGTAGCCTTCGAAGTTCCTCTTAACGACATCATAAACACCCGCGACGCGATGGGCCGGATTGCCAAATGGGCCGTCGAGCTCCTCCCATTCGACATAACCTATAAGCCATAGCGAGCTATTAAGTCGCATGTTTTGGCTGACTTTGTCACCGAATGGACTGAAGCCGAACTCCCTAAAGAGTATGGCGCATATTCCAATTGGATCATGCACTTCGACGGCTCCAAAATGTTGGCTGGCCTGGGGGCTGGCGTCGTCCTGACGTCCCCAACTGGGGACATAGTCGAATACGTACTTCAGATAATGTACACGGACTCCAACAACGCAGCCGAATACGAGGCCCTCCTACATGGCCTCCGGATGGCAGTCTCCATGGGCATTAAACGCCTAGAGGCGCGCGGGGATTCGAACCTCGCGATATCCCAAATAAACAGGGACTTTGATGCCAAAGATCCGAAAATGGCACCTTACCGTAACACTGTCTTAAAAATGTCAGCACGGTTCGAAGGGCTCAAATTTCACCATATAGCACGTGATAATAACCAGGCGGCGGACGTATTGGCACGCATCGGCGCAAAGCGCGATGACGTCGCTCCCAACATCTTCCTAGAACGGCTGTTCAAGCCATCCGTATTATGGGAAGGGGAGTCCGGAAACAATAATCCGGACCCAACCGTACCGCCCGACACCGAACATTCTGACACAATCGGCGGTTCTGCCAATGAAATAACACCTCCAGCCCACGAAATAATGGCAGTCATTGCCCCGTGGATGGAACCATTCCTAGCCCACCTAACTAGGCATGAACTTCCCGAGGACCAAAACGAGGCCCGCTGCATAGTACAGCGATCTAAAGCCTATAAGGTCCATGAGGGAGAACTTTATAAGAAAAGCACAACCGGAGTCCTTCAAAGGTGTATCTCCGAATAGGAAGGGCGAAACCTTCTGGCTGAAATTCTTGCCGGACTCGATGGGCACCACGCTGCAGCCTGGGCCCTTGTAGGCAAGGCCTTCCGTACAGGATTTTATTGGCCGACGGCCCGGGCAGATGCTCAGGACTTGGTCCAATGATGCGTTGGTTGCCAGCTTTTTGCTAACCAAAGCCACATGCCACCCATCGCCCTCAAAACTATACCCATCACCTGGCCGTTCGTGGTCTGGGGGCTTGATATGGTTGGACCCCTTAAGGGAGGAACCCACAAGCAAAAATACCTATTGGTCATGGTGGATAAATTCACCAAATGGATAGAGGCCAAGCCTGTTAAAACGGCCAAATCCGGACCGGTGATAGACTTCATATCAGGGGTAGTACACCGTTACGGCGTCCCCCACAGTATCATCACTGATAACGGCACCAACTTCACGGCCGATGAGGTCAAAATCTAGTGCAAAAACATGGGCATCAAGCTTGATTACGCTTCAGTCTATCACCCCCAAACTAACGGTCAAGTCGAGCGAGCAAACGGTCTAATCATGAGCGGCATTAAACCCAGACTAGTGCGGTCCCTCAAGGAATCTAATACACACTGGGTAGAGGAGCTCGACTCTGTACTCTGGGGGCTGTGGACCACGCCGAATCGCACTACCGGATTCACACCATTTTTTATGGTGTACGGCGCAGAGGCAGTCTTGCCCTGCCACTACTAGGAAAAGGGATATAGATAGGACTGATTCTAATGGCGCACCAGGTAAATAGTGCGCCACTACTATATACTAATGGCGCATCGGTTGCTCGTGCGCCATTAGTGTGGAGGACAATAATGGCGCACCGTACTCACGGTGCGCCACTACTATTGATTTTTTTTCCATTTTCCATACAAACTAATGGCGCAGGATGACAAAGTGCGCCATTACTAGTTAGAACTAGTAATGGCGCACGACCAAGATAGTGCGCCATTAGTATATTTTTTTTACTTTTTTGCAAACCTACTAATGGCGCACTATGCCAAAGTGCGCCATTACTAGTTTAAACTACTAATGGCGCACTTTTCCACAGTGCGCCATTAGTATACATATGTTTTTTTTACTTTTCTGCAAAAAGTACTAATGGTGCACCACCTGCAGGTGCGCCATTAGTAACCAGGGTTACTAATGGCGCATTTTGTGGTGGTGCGCCATTAGTAACCTGGGACCAACAAGATATTTTGGACAGCCCACCTACCCACTCACTTTCCCCACTTCATTCTCTCCACCTCCTCCTCCAAGCTTGTCTCGGCTGCCTCCTCCTCCTCACCTCATTTCCACCATAGATTCATCAAAATTAAGTGGTGAAATTACCTTTTTTTGATAGGTAAGTAAGGGAAAGCTATCTTCATGATGTAGATCTACTTTTTTTCTCCCTAGCTCGCTCCAACAACATGCACATGCACTTTTTGTGGCCTAGCTAGATCTATGTATGTTTGTGGTGTTGCATGTGTTTGTGGTGTTGCATATATGTTTGTGTTTGAAGGTACCGGTATTTGAAATGCGATAGTTGCCAATATTTTGCCGGAATGTTTGATTCATTTCCGTTTCGGCGAGAATTTTGGCACTATGCATTTTTTTGGTCCTATTTTTAGGGAAGGTCATGCCAAATTTTTTCTTGGTTCTAAAATATCGTTTTGCTCTACCCCGCAGGCGACCATGGTCCGCACGATGACTGAAGGCATCGTGAATAGGTTTTTGAGCTCCGCGAAGGCCGAGATGCTTCAAAAGAACGAGACGGAGATAAGATGTCCGTGTCGAAGATGCAAGCTGAAGAGCCTTATTGCGGACCCGGATTCCGGGCAGGTGCGGGACCACCTGCTCTTGCGTGGTTTCATGGATGGCTATCGGTGGCAAGGTGATGAAGATGACTATGAAGTCGTCCATGGGGGCCGGGCAAGAAATGAGGAAGGGCAACAAGACAACCACCGCGGCGAGGGCGGGCGAGAAGACGAAGAATCTCCAGGACATGATCACGACGGTGATGATGTACACAATCATCATGTAGAAGATGTCGTACATGATGATGAGGAAGATCAAGACGAAGGGCATGATCATGAAGATGAAGATGCCGGAGCAGACGACGATGGAGGCTGGGTGCAGGACCCTCATATTCAAGAGCTGCTTCGCAAGCAGACGGATAACGCAAGAGCTGCCGCCCGAGAGAAAGCCAAGCTGGATCAACTGGAGATAGACGCGGTTACTCCATTGTATGAAGGATGCAGGCCCGAGGATACCCGCCTGAAAGTAACGCTCATGGCTCTGGAGATGAAGGTAAAACACAAAATGACCGACGCATGCTTCGACGAGAACATGTCATTCTGGCACGAACGTCTTCCCAAGGGGAACAAGTGCCCGACCAGTTTCGAGGAGGCGAAGAAAATCGTGTGTCCTCTGGATTTACCGCACGTGAAATACCATGTGTGCATGAACAATTGCATCATTTATCGGGACGAGCACGCGGAGTCTACCATATGTCCGGTGTGCGGCGTCACTCGATACAAGAAGAGGAAGAAAGCTCCTCGAAAATCGGTGTGGTACTTTCCGATCACTCCTCGTCTGCAGCGGTATTTCGCGGACCCTAAGGTAGCAAAGCTCCTGCGTTGGCACGCGGATAGGGAGGAGAAGAAGCGGGAAGATGACGGAAATGATCCGGAGATAAATAAAAAAGACAAGATGCTGAGTCACCCTAAGGATGCGAGCCAGTGGCAAGCGTTGAACTTCGAATACCCAGAATTTGGGAAGGATCCAAGGAACATCGTGCTGGGCGCGAGCACCGATGGAGTCAATCCGTTTGGCAGCCAGAGAAGCACACATAGCACCTGGCCTGTGTTTGTGTGGATGTACAACCTTCCCCCCTGGTTGTGCATGAAGAGGAAGTACATTCACATGAGTATGCTAATTGAAGGGCCGAAACAACCAGGGAACGACATCAATCTGTATCTGGGGCTGCTGAAGGAGGAGCTAGACACGCTGTGGAAAACGCCAGCCAATACGTGGGACGCCGCAGAGAAAGAATATTTCCCTATGAGAGCCGCACTGCTCACGACGGTGCACGACTATCTCGGTTACGGATATCTCGCGGGGCAGGTAGTCCACGGATTTTCTGGATGCGTAAGGTGCATGGATGACACAACGTATCGCCAGCTAGATAGAGATCCCGGGTCTTCGAAAACCGTGTTCATGGGACATCGAAGGTGGCTTCGCGACGATGACCCGTGGAGGAAACGCAAGGATCTGTTCGATGGTGAAACCGAACCCCGAAAACGCCCGTGTACGAGGAGCGGCGAGGAAATAGACGAGCTGTTGAAAAATTGGAAAGACTGCCCACTGCCGGGAAAGAAGCAAAAGGCGCCAGAGCCGGGAAAGAAGCGAAAGGCGCCAGAGCCGCTGCTGAAGGTATGGAAAACGAGGTCTGTTTTCTGGGACTTGCCGTACTGGAAGATCCACCGTGTGCCTCACAGCCTTGATGTCATGCATATCACGAAGAACGTGTGCGAGAGTCTGCTTGGTACCCTGCTCAACATGCCAGAGAGGACCAAAGATGGGCCGAAAGCAAGGGCAGACTTGAAATCAATGGGCATCAGGCAGGAGCTTCACGCTAATGATGATGATGATGATGATGATGAGGCGAAGCAGGACACAGAAAGTCGTCGCAAAGGCAAAAAGGCCAAGAAGACCGGAAATGACTACCCTCCCGCGTGCTTCACTCTAAGTCAGGAGGAGATCGAGCAGTTTTTCACCTGCCTCCTAGGAGTAAAACTTCCTTACGGTTACGCGGGGAAGATAAGCAGATACCTAGACCCAGCGAAGCAGAAGTTCAGCGGGATGAAGTCTCACGACTGTCA
Source organism: Triticum aestivum (assembly GCF_018294505.1). Lineage (NCBI taxonomy): Eukaryota > Viridiplantae > Streptophyta > Magnoliopsida > Poales > Poaceae > Triticum > Triticum aestivum. The sequence continues at coordinate 667,324,178 of NC_057807.1, read as the reverse complement.
CGTGCTGATGACGCAGATACTTCCAGTTGCAATCCGTGGGATCATGGACGCGCACGTCCGTGAAATGCTATTTGGCCTATGCAACTTTTTCGACGTCATCTCTCGGAAGTCGATTGGCGTGAGGCAACTCAGAAGGCTACAGGAAGAGATCGTGGTGATACTATGCGAGCTTGAGATGTACTTCCCGCCCGCATTCTTCGACGTTATGGTGCATCTGCTGGTCCATATCGTGGAGGATATCATCCAACTCGGGCCGACGTTCCTGCACAGCATGATGCCGTTCGAAAGGATGAATGGTGTCATCAAAGGATACGTTCGCAACATGTCACGTCCAGAGGGAAGTATAGCCAGGGGCTTTCTGACCGAAGAGTGCATCTCCTACTGCACGAATTATCTAGGCATCGAGAACCCCGTTGGTCTGCCCGTCAACAGGCACCTCGGCAGGCTCGCTGGATGGGGTCACCGTGAGGGTCGCCGCGAAATGCATGTCGACTTCGAGGGTCGACTCGCCGACTTTGAAAGAGCAAACCTAGTCGCGCTACAACACATAGACGTGGTCGATCCTTGGGTGGTAGAGCACAAAACCTTTATTGAGAAGACGTACAATGACCGAGGCCAACAGAGGACGGACGGAGATATACTCAAAGAGCACAACTCATGTTTCACGCGTTGGTTCAAGCAGAAGCTTCTGTCGTACCCTTTACATGAAGATTCTTCCGCGGAAGAACAACTCATATTCGCCTTGTCACAGGGCGCCGAGCACAACCTGATGACCTATGAGGCGTACGATATCAACGGCTACACATTCTACACCGAGGACAAGGACATGAAGAGCGATGGTTATCAGAACTCCGGGGTAACGATGGAATCCTACACCGGTAAGGACAAGGACAGATACTACGGAAGGATCGAGGAGATCTGGGAGCTGAGCTACGCTGGAGAGAAGGTGCCGATGTTCCGTGTCAGATGGGCCAAGAGCGTCCTAAAAGAAGACCGATATTTCACCACCATGGTTATACCCGAAGCCAAATCCAAGACCGCGGGCGCAAACGTCACCGCGAAAAATGAGCCATGGGTACTGGCTTCCCAAGTGGACCAATGCTTCTTCATTACCGACCCGTCAAAGCCCAGTCGTGTTGTCGTGAGGAGAGGCAAAAGGAAGATCATCGGAATGGATGGAGTAGCCAATGAGCAAGACTTCGACAAGTACGGCGACCCGAAGATCGAACATGACGACGACGATGAAGTAGCAGCACACACCACAAGAAGAAGCAGGACCACCCTACCTAAAGGACGTCCGTTCCACAGAAGAACTCCATTTGCCAAAAAGAAGGGCAAGAAGATTGTGAACAGATAGCTAGCTAAGATCGATTGTATTTAAATCGTAGTCTTCATTTCTCGATTGTATTTCATGGGCACTTTTTGATATCATGAATATTTTTAAATTTCATGGGCACCTTTTGAATTCATGAGGACACTTGATCTCGATCCCCTCCATCTCGATCTCGATTCTCCTTCCATCTCAATCTTGATCCCCGCACCCTCCCCCGCTCCACCGCCGCCGCCGATGATATTTTCAAGTAACAAATTTGAACATATTTTTAAAAAAATTATTACTGTTTTTATAAAAAAATATTACTATTATGATTTAAACAAGTTTGAACATATTTAAACACAAATAAATATAAAAAACAACTTTTAAAAAGCATAAAAAAATATTGGGGAGCCTGGGAATCGAATCTAGGACCTCCTGGTGTGTGTGCTGCATGCTGACCAGTCGGGCTAGTGGGTGGGTTCTATTGTAGATAGGGTTAGGTTGTAGATATGGTTAGTGGGCTAGATTAAAACAAAATTCTAACGGTGCACCGAGGGGAGGTGCGCCATTAGAATAGTCATACTTATGGTGCACGACTGGACGGTGCGCCATTAGAACCCTCCCCCTAGCTATCCTCCCTCTCTCTCACCAGATCCCCTTCGACCCTCTCTCCCTCGCCACCAGATCCACCCGTGCACTGCCCCGAACCACGACGCCGCCGCACCGACCCTCACCGGACTCCAGCCCCGCCGCCCCCGTGCCCCCACGCCCCCACCCCCGCCGCCCCGACCCTCGCCGGACTCCTCCTCGCTGTCTGCGCCTTCTTCCACATCCTCCAGGCCTCCACCGCCGCCGGCCGCCAAGGCACCAACCACCTCCTCGGACGGGGCGCTCTTCCTCGTGCTCTCCTCACCAACCACGATGCCGGCCACCTGCTCCTCACCAACCACGACGTCGGCCACCTGCTCCGTCGTCTCCGGCAGAGGTTACTCCACCTAGCTGCAGCACTCGTGCGCTTGGCGGCTAGGGTTTGCCTCCAGCCTCTCCCCTCCCCCATCAACGAGAGGAGCATCCAGTGCCCCCGCCCTTGAGTTCGTCGACGGCACCATCCTCCAGCCGCAGCCGCCGCAGGTACAGAGCCCCCGATTCCATCTTCCCCCTCGCCCCCATTTTTTTCCTCGATCCAACCCATCTTTCAGATGCAACTCTGTGATCTCCATCTTTCAGATGTTATAGTGTACAAGAGCAACTTTGCACCAATGCATGATTCTAGTTAAAGTGCCAAACATTCTTAAACAAATGATTTTTTTTGCAATTTGACATGATTACTTTGATCTTCTCGATGCTTCAGTCTCATTGTAGATTGAATTTATTCATGCCATACATCTGTGTTGTGCTTCATAGGCAACAATAGTCGTTCTTATCGATATATGGCCCGTTGATAAAACTGCATTCATATAGATTAGCCCGTTGGGTAGAGAGAGAAGAGTGGGTTTCAGTTTGCTCTGGGCAGTGATGTGCACTAGAGTAGCCCTGTTGACATAGCTCATAGCAGTAGGTATTTCAAAATATATGGAGTAATGCATAAATTTGTACTCCAGCAAGTTTACTCCAGTACTCAGTTTAAAATTCAGTTTACTGTTAAATGACAGTAATTCAGTTTACTGTTAAATTTCAGTTTCATAGGCTAGTTTCCAAAAAACAAAGCCTATGCTTATGAAGAATAAATTAGCTGAAATGAGATACTGATCCTTTTTTACTTTGTTTGTTCAGATTGTTGGAAATTTTAAGCTCTCAATCACTGAAGGCCACTGTAGTTCTTTGAATTCAACCATTTAGGTGAGCTACAACTAGGAGGATTTTGGAGTAGTACTCTGAAACTGTTGCTGCTAGAACATGCTGTTACTTGCTGTCAGTTAACTGAATCAGTACAAAACTCTTCTATGGAGTTAACCGAAGATCAGCAAGCAAATCAAAATCTGCAACACATTTTCTTCAGTCCCTAACTGACAACACAATTTCTTCAGTCTAGTGATGCAGCAATTTCTTCAGTCTAGTGTAAATGTAACTGACTACTGGTCAAATACTCTAGTGTATTTAGTGTAAATCTAGTCTGAAACTAGTAGAGCTCTTGGTGATTTGCAAATTCAGTTTAAATAAAAATTTGGTACATGACTACTGATCATGTATGAAAGATGTTGCTACTGGATGAGCACAAGAACTACTCAATAGATAATTGATTTTGTAGAACAAGTCTTGTTGCCAGTCTTGAACCAATAGATAATCTTAATTGAAATTTGACCATGTCTTGTTGCCAGCCCTAATGAAAAAAGCAACTGAATTTCCAACAACCTGCTAGGTAGAACAATCCATTTCCAACAACCTGCTAGGTAGAACAATCCATTACTACATGATTGCAACTGAATTGTCAACTCTATGTACTATGTATGCTGTGGCATGTGGTGTGGTCCGAGTGATCAGGTTTCAAGTGATTTTGAATTTTTATGATTTTTATGCACATATATATGTGTATGATGATCCTCCTTTCCTGCAGTAGTATAACTAGGATATATACCAAAAAAGATTGTTATATTCCTCCCTGGTACAATAAATAATAAACTAAAATAGTTCCTGGTACAAAAAGAATAAACTATACATAGTTAATTTCTTCATCTTTGAATTGTTTCAGAAATTGGTATGACCAAAGATGCTATTGTATATAAATGGGCTGCTGTAGAACTATTCTTCATCTTTATAGTGCTGTTTTATAGAAATATGCTGAATTTTCTGCTCTGATTGTTGCTCAAAGAAATTTAGCAAAAAAATGGGGTCCTGGGAGACGCCGCTGCTGCTTGAGGCCCTTGAGAGGCCCTTCGTGTCGTGATGATTTTGCAGGTACCCCGAGAGGCCCTTGAGTTTGCTGGAATGTCGATTAACTTCCATTCTGGCAAATTCGGGTACTCCATACGTCCTATTTTCAGCAAAGGTCATGCTGAAATTTTCCGTGAATTTTAGCATGACTTTGCTAAAAATCGGACATATGAGGTACTTGCTACTAATGCATGGGCCGGGGTATCTTAGTACTTAATTAAGTAGGATCAACTGCCCCTTTATTCTTGCTGTATTAAACCATAGGTGGCATAGAGCCAAGTGATTAGTGCCAAGTGATTAGGCCCAACCTAGGGTGCCTCGGCATTGATAAACCCTAAATGATGAAAACTTAACTTGGCTGCCCTGGATGCCTTGGTGTCGATGAGAACCTAAATGATGTACGCTTAGGCTTTTAGGGTGCCTCGGCATCGACAAACCTTAAATGATGAAAGCTTAGGCTTTTAGGGTGCCTCGGTGTCGACAAACCCTAAATGATGAGGCCATGATCTTGTTCCTTGACAATAACCAACTTTTTGACCAAACTTTTTTCCTATTTAGGGCGAAACATGGCCCACAACGATGAGGCTGGTGGTTCGGGTGGCAAGCAATTTTGGGAGCTGTCCTAGGAGATGGAGGAACAACCTCACCGCTATGAGGATGCCGCGGAAGACACCGATATTGATTACACAACCCCTAGTGGCGTCGGGGATGACACCACTGATGGTGCCGCCGAGGATGCCACCACTGATGGAAACCAATTGAAGAAGCAAAGGAAGGACCGGCGTCTGAATGCGCTCCGCACTGTCAAGGAGGAATTCACTCAAGTGGACTCTGACGGGAATCCAACGGAGCCCAAACATATAGTCAAGGGGTACTCGGTTCAGCTCGGGTGCATTCTCCGGAGCACCAACTCAATCAACACCGAGAACCTTAGGCATAAGGACCGAGGGAATTTGCGCAACCTCCTCTTCACGAAGCTGCACGAACGATACAAGTTCCCTGCCGAATTTGAAAACACACGCCTCTCAGGGAATAAAGTGAACAGTGCCGCCCTCACGAAGATGAGCATGGCCCTATCTACTTGGAGAAGCGCAGTGAAGAAAATGATTGATAAAGGTGATAGTTATGAGAAGATCAGGGCGAAATATCCTTTGATGAGCGAAGATGAGTACAAGGAGTTCAAGATCAAGTGCTCGAGCAGTGCAACCTCCGAATCAAGTCAGTGGGGGAAAGAAATGCGGGAGTTGAACTTAGGGGAACACAAACTCGGTCCCGGCGGTTACAGAGTGGCGGAGCCTATATGGGACAAGGAGGACGTGGAGCGTGCCGAGCAAGGCCTACCGCCCCGCTTCGAGAAATACATCGGTAACAAGCAGACCAGGAACTATGTCAGGGCCCGGTACAAGGAGGACCCGATAACAAAGGAGCTTACCACGGATCCGAAGACCAGGGCGCTTGAGCTTGTTCTGGTAAGGAATACACCCCTGCGTAATTAGCTCCATATGGTTGCACTCTAATTAATCCCCAATATTTCTAAATGGTTCACGTTCCTTTCGCAGGAAACTGAAAGCAGTAGCGCGGGGTCGTCTCAGAGCTCCCCTTTCGACACCCCTTTAAATAGGGCGTTGAACATAATGAAAAGCAAGGATAAGCTCACTAAGCCGACGTTAGCTGGTCGTGTGGCCGGCAAAGGCTTGTCCACAAAATGGGGGTCATACTATACCGCTGGTGTGCGGAAGGAGAAAAAGGCCAACTTAGAAAGCCAGACGCGCGAGGTTGAAGCACCCAAGGCACAAGTGGCGAGGATTCCGGAGCTTGTCCAAGAGCAAGTGGAACAACAACTGGGAACGAAGCTCAACACCATGGTTCTTACGTTGATTCATGGGCTGACGACGTGGATTTCGGGCGGCCAACAGGGGACTCCCCCGGTTCCCAGCTTCACGGCCAGCAACTCGCACATCGGGCAGGCGGCGCCATTGGTGTCTCCGGCGGCGCCATTGGTGTCTCCGGCAGCGCCGCCATTGGTGTCTCCGGCGGAGGCGGTATTCGTGTCTCCGGCACCGGAATGGGCATTGGAGCTTAATGCACCCGGGTGTACGCCAGCCGGCACCTCGCCAGCAAGCGCCCCCTCCGTCAGTTGCACGCCCGCCGTTGGCGGTGCCTCGACATTCACCGAGCTCGACAGCATCACGGTAACTAAGCCTCTCGGCCGATGACTTCATGTCCTTGCCTTTGACTGGGCATCCCTTTTGACGTTCCTTGCACTCTTCTGCACTTCGTGGGCGCCGAGTTGGTCGATGTCGCCAAGGGCAGAATCGTTCAACCAGGCAACCGCATGTTCTACGGTAATCCGATGCCACCCACAGTGTATAGGGTTGAAGTGGTTCGGGTGCTGCCAGGCTGCGACGAGCTGTTACCTCCGGTTCGACCCGCCGGGGCCGACAAAGAAGATGAGATGACCCTCAGCACCTGTGTAAACTGGCCGCTGCTTTGGCCAAAGAGCCAGATTCGTTTGGGGGCGGGGGACACCGCCCCACAGACAAGACCGCCAGTCGTGCCGGCGCCAAGCCATGGCAAGAACGCCGCAACGCTACCGGACCTGACGGACATCCCTATGTCGGACATCCCTATGGCACAGGATCTGGACGACGACGACAACAACGACGGTACATTTACCAAAGTCTATAAGTACTTTGCCGAACATGGGTACGCTGACGAGTTCTGTGGGCCTCTTTCTCAAGAACCCAACCAAGACGACCGCAATCTTGCTGGTACGGCGGAGAAATCCAATTGCAATAGGCGTCGTCTGGCGTTCAGTTCTCAGGAGACGCCTCCAGCTCCCGCCTTCACCGAGCCTCAGATAGCTGAGGTGCGAAATATTATCAGCCCCAACACGCTCAAGAAGGCGGTCTGTGAGCAGAACTCGGTCCCATTATAGGAGATCAAGAAGAAGGGACGGAAACGAAAGACTAACAAGGGCGCCGGTGCGAGCCAGCCGGCACTGAGTTCGATCCGTGCTCAGGACGGGCCACCTTCACCTAAGGATATCTCGAGGAGGGTGCATGTGGCGGGTAGGGCGATGCTACCGCCAAATATGCTGAATGCTGCAACCGGTGCTATGCGGAGTCTGCACGACAGTGTTCTTTCTTTGGAGAAGTGGCGTCTCAGAGAGAAGGATGTGGCATACCCGGTTTTCGTGGCCAAGGTGCCAGAGGGCAATGGCTTTGTGGATGGCGACATCGGGGGTACGATCGTCCTGCGGTTTGATGACATCTTTGCTATGTTTAACCTTCATCCGCTGCACTACACCTTCGTTCGGCTGTTTTCGCTGAGTATGGAGATGCGGATCATTAGAGACAAGACCCCGGACATCGTGATAGTCGACCCCTTCTACATGCGTGCCAAGCACTTGAGCAGCGTTGGGGACCGCCAAGTTGCGAGTTCACACCTCGAAGGCATCATTCTGGCAAACCCATATAAGGATAACTTCCTTGTGGCTTACTTTCCCGAGTAAGTCATCCCTTAACCGCCCCGTAACATATGATTTCTTAGATTTCGATCGTTCTTTTTTTTCTAACATTCCGTGTTCTGTGCAGTGACACACATTGCACACTCATCCTCTTAAGCCCGAAATATTCCATGGCCACGTATTTCGACCCGAACCGTAACTCCAAGATAGACTACACAAATGTCAAGAAAGTTCTTGATGATGTTCTCCCCGGCTACGCCAAATCTGGAGGCACCTTCACCAGGACTGTTCGTAAGTACGGCAAGCACATGTTCTCACACAATACGAAGTTCTGCTGCGTCAAGCAGCCGCCTGGCGGTCAGAAGGATGCCTACTACACCCTCCATCACATGCGGGCGATCGTAAGGGACCATCATCAACTTCTGCTACCAGATAATCTCAAAGATTGGGCCGCGAACTTGTCGGCAATCCAGGACGCGGACCTCAGACAAGAATTCTTTCGCATCCAGTCGGACTTTGCGGACATCATCCATCAAGATGTCCTTCATACGTCGGGGCAGTTCTTCCTCAGATATCAACCGTCCAACAATGAGATAGATGGAATGCTACAAATGCAGGGTGACAACGACCGCGATTTCATGACCATCGCGACAGACGGCGGCTTCATCCACGCTCCTGTCCGCTGAGTCGAGTCGAAAGTAGTGATGTGTAGTTCTGAAACATTGATTGGCTCATGTTGTAATTAAACTTTAATGAATTCGTATGTCTCTTTGGTTTGGACAGTCGTTCAACTTAGATGTAATCGATGCTATTTATTAGTAGGACCATGAATCGTGCTATTAATGTCTTGCTTTTCTCTTCCGATCCTTTTGTTGCATACTTACATATTGCTTATGTATTGTCTGTTGTTTGGCTTGTGCATAGAGATGCCGTCGTATGTCGTGTACAAGGGTAAGGTTCCCGGAGTCTACGACGACTGGGAGGAGTGTCGGAGACAGGTTCACCGTTTCAGCGGTAACAGTTACAAAGGGTACACCACTAGGGCAGAGGCCGAATCTAGATATGCCCGCTATCTAGCGGGAGAGAGGAGGGAGCGTTGGAGGAACCGGATGAAGACCAGTTTGATCGCGATGATGCTCATCGTGATGACCACAACTCTCTTTTATGTGATGGTAGTTTAGATGATCGATATCGACTTGTAATGTGAAGACAAACTCGATACTCGTGGTCTTGAGACTTGTAATGTTTTAACTTTGTTCGGTCTTTTGAATTCGGAGACTAATATGATGAATTGTATTCGGAGACTAATCTTCTATTGTATTCGATGAATCTGCTGTTGCTGTGTGCTGCTGTCTATATTCTGTCCAATAATATATTTTGTAACCTGTGCAAAAATCAGAAAAGCAAAAAAAACCCAAATATTCATACTAATGGCGCATCAAGGCAGAGTACGCCATTAGTATGCCAAAGGATACTAATGGCGCATCAAGGCAGAGTGCGCCATTAGTGTGACAAAGCACATGGTTACATATGGCCCCCGGGGAGGCATACTAATGGCGCATGGAGTTACATACTAATGGCGCACTGCAGGTGCGCCATTAGTATACCAGATACTAATGGCGCACCAGTGGTGCGCCATTAGTAAAAAATTCTAATGGCGTGCTACTAATGGCGCACCGGTAGTGCGCCATTAGTAGGAAAAACTGGTGCGCCATTAGTAGGCCTTTTCCTAGTAGTGTGCGACATAATTCATAACTCACCTCGCGTGCGCATGTACGAAGAAAGAGAAGCCGAGCTCGATCGGCAGGACAGCTTGGACGCCCTGGAGGAGGAGCGCGACGTGGCAAAAGCTCATTCCGCCTTTTATCAACAGCAGGCTCGAAGATATCAAAGAAGAGAAGTACGGGCCAAAGCTTACAATGTTGGCGAACTAGTTCTACCCTGCCGGACAAGAAAAAGGACAAACTCAAGCCCAAATGGGAAGGTCCCTTCATCATCGACCAGGTCCTGACCGGCGGAGCATGCCGTCTACGAAACGCATCGGATAACCGACTCGAGCCGAACCCATGGAACGTAGCCCGCCTCCGAAGATTCTACGCCTAGCGCCGGACTCTGAGTTCGTCTCCTTCCTCCGTCTACATTTTATACTTTAGCTGTCTTTTATTTCTCTCCTTCCTCCTCCTTCTTCTTGAAGCCTTTGGAGACCCGTTTGCGCTTTGTTCGCACATACTTGACGCGATATCCGCGCCCATTATACCTGGGGGCTTCTTTAACAGAAGCTTATTCATACGGGCTTTATGCCCAACACATGTGTCAAACTTCCGCATGTACCTTTTATTCACCATTATATGCATCAATATGACTTAAGTTTTGGCCAAGCTGGGTTGCCTGGCTCCTGTGCTTACCCCTACGTTCCCGATTGTTCGGCTAGGTGGTAAAGGGAGCACCTCTGCGATTGTTACTGCCGGGTCAGCCGGATGTGTACCTTAGACTGGGTGAAGCCGAAAGCTAGCGTTCTTAAGGGAATATTCGGTCGGTGAATCGAAAGGTGATTTTTTTTACCTATTCATGTATATGCCCCCAGATGCTTCGCTGCTTTTTTCGCAGTCCGGACATGCACTTTAGGGCATGCCTCCCAGGGAAAGGAACCCCTAACGGAACTATTCTCCCTGGAAGATGTTTCTTACTAACCATGTAATATAACATAACTAGTTGGGCATTTGTCTGATACAGCACTAATGACCCCTACGCCTGGTATCCACGCATGCCCCGGTTTTTATATAACCATGAGGGTATTCGGACACACTCCAGACTGTTGGGTCCCGAGGTCGAAGCGAAAAGGTCCGCTATGACAAACGATCTACAATCCGGCTAGAAGGCATTTTACATGTCACATTTAATTACATAGTCAACTTGACTGATTGTATTCCTCCTCAATGCCATCTAACAGGCTATCTAGTTTACAATCCTGCTGGGAATACTTTGCGGCCAATTCTACTTGGCCGTACACTAAGCTTACAGGGATCTCTTTCCCATCGGGCCCCACAGGCCCCACCTCGGCCATGTGGTTTGGGTCAGCCTTCGTATACCGCGTCTTCACCATGGCCCAGGCCTCCCTGGCGCCTTGACGGCAGGCTGATATCTTCCATAGTCGGAAGTGCCGCCGTGCTCCTTGAAGCCTCTCCGCAAGCTCTCCAAGGCCTTCGAGCAGGGAGACAGACGGCCATAAGGCCTGGGCGACGCCTTTCATCACCTGCCGAACTCGTTCGTGCAGTTGAAGAAGTTCGGGAAGAAGATCACCCGACGAACCGGGCATCTCCTCCGTAGGACGACCTGTGAGCATACCTACATACACATTTCTGTTAGTCGGCTTCCTCGCCGAACTCTTTCCAAAGTTCGTTCAAGCACTCACTGAAAATGCCGCGACGAAGCCGCTGGTTCTCCTTAACGGAGTCAGACAGCTAGGCACGAACATCCTTTAGTTCCTCGCCCAGCTGGGTGTTGGCATCTTGGAGGTTATTTTTCTCCTGCCGCACCCTTGTCAGCACGTTCTCGCCGGCCTTTAACCGGCGCAGGAGCTTCTGCTTGTCCGGATCTACTCCGGCGCCATCTACAATATTATTGGCAGACTTACACACACGCCGCATTCCACAAAACTGCTTATTTTTCTGAAGTATATATTACCAGAAGGGGTCTTTGTGGTTTCCCCTGTAGCGGCTAGTGCGGCCTCAAGTTGGGCCTTGCACTCTTCAAGCTCCTGGGACAAACTGGTATTCTTTTCCGTAAGATCCTGCATCTCAAATGATCCTTAAATCAGTTATTCTAACTATTTTAAGTCTCGGGGGCTACTGGCATATATAACTGTCAAAATTCCTTACCCGTATGTCTTTCACATACTGCTCCGTGGGTCTGGCTAGACCATCTTGAGCGGCACGGAGATGCGCCTCTCCCGAATTAAAGGCGTTCAATGCCTCTTGGGAGAAACATGCGTCATGAAGAACTGTCCGGCGGCGCCATGATTCATGGCGCTCTCCACCTCAGATTTGGTGGCGGACAATCTGTCGGCATCCTCCGTCCGAGGAGCGTCCGATGCGCGCCTTGTGTTCGCCTCCTCTTCCGGACCCGGCATTGGAGCCTGGCTAGCGAAGGCGTGATTGGCAACCTCTCTGGACACAGTCCGGCGAGCGCTCTTCTTCCCGAAAGAATCATGAGCGTTAGTATGCCTTCCAGGAGTCTCTCCTTGAAACTCGGTGGCGCACCATACCGTTGCGGCGATGTCTCGATACGGGCTGCACTTCTTTTTAACCCGCTGGGCCGAGCTGCCCCGTGTTGGGCAGCCGCCGTGGGCTCAGCTTCCCTCCTCATAGACACCCCCTGCAAGACGCCATTGTTGTGCGGTGATCAGAAATAAGCGCAGGGTCATGGTATCGAGACTTCGGTCACAGTTACCTGAGTGGCAGGAAATATTCCGGGATAGTCAGCCGTAATGGCGACCAAAGCATTGTCGATGCTAAGCTGGTGGAATACCCCATCGATCAGCTCCACTTTTATGTCCGGATCCTCTTCGGAGGCCGGATCGAGGGACTGTTCCGGATCCTCGGGTTGTGGAGGCGGGTTGTGTATCTTCTCTACAGCTCGGCGCAGTTCCTGCGTAGAAACCATGAAATGAGATATTTAACTACGGGAATATGGATCGTACAGGCCATAAAGGTGTCCGCTTACCCAGCTTCAAGGATTATTCATTGAAAATCCGTTCAGTGGACTGACACAGAGAAAATCCTCCTCTTCCCCTTTGTACATAGCGCAGAAGGTCTTCACCAGATTGGTGACCGATCCCGGCCCTTTGCGGCCATGACGGGTGGCGTCATCCTCCCTGTTGAAATCCCACATAGGGTGGCCTCTATATTGGAGCGGCTGCACCCCCCTCATAATGCAGGTAGCCATGACTCCGATCATGGTCAGTCCGGCATGAGCCAGCAACCTTATTCGGCTCATCAAATAAAGGATGTCCCGGTCATGTTCCCTCTGGGGGCTCCGCGGGCGCCAGCTTAGGCGTTTCTTCAAAGGAGCATTGCTGAACTCTGGAAGGCCGATCCGATTAGGATCCGGCAGCGGAACGTCTTCCATGTAAAACCATTCTGAGGGCCAGTCTTCGGATGCCTTCTTTGGGGTTCCAGATAGGTATCCGGTTTCGGCGATGCGCCACAGTTCGGCTCCGCCCACTTGATATTTTGACCCTTCGTGAGAACGGGGCACAAGGCAGAATAATCTCTTCCACAGCGCAAAATGGGCCTCAATGCCCAAAAACAGCTCGCAAAGGGATACGAAGCCCGCGATATGCAAGATAGAGGCAGGCGTGAGGTTGTGCAGCTTGAGGCTGTAGAACTCCAGAAGCCCCCGGAGAAACGGATGGATTGGAAATCCAAGTCCTCTCATTAGATAAGAGACGAAGCATACCCGCTCTCCCTTAGAGGGATTGGGGACGGTCTCCGCCTGCTTTCCGCCTTTATAGGTGGCGAGTCCGGAACGAACCGGGACCATGAAGGCCGGGGGAAGGAATCCCTTGGTTTGAAGCACCACCAACTCGCTGTGCAGAACTGAACATCTCCCCCAATCTCCGGGCTGAGGGCTGGGAGCGCGAGAGGAGGAGCCGCGTCGACTGTCCATGATGGAGTGGATTTTTGTCAAAGGCGCTCCGATGAATGCTCGCCGAGGGAGGATGGTGTGTTCCGGATCTAGATCCCCGTCTTTTTTATAGGCGGCTCATTTGCGCAGCCAAGGGGCTAAACGTAAAAATACCCCGACTCTTCACATTCAGTCAACACATGGAAAAAGACCATTATAGGTGCAGAAGACGAGGAGCGCGACGTTCACAAGAAAGCCAGACACTATTCCACTCAAGATTCGGAGGAGAACCCGCCTTGCAATCCCGAAGACAATCAACGCACTGGACTCATCATCATTGAAGCATGGTTCAAGGGCTACTGAGGGAGTCCTGGACTAGGGGGTGTCCGGATAGCCGAACTATCATCTTTGGCCGGACTCCTGGACTATGAAGATACAAGATTGAAGACATCGTCCCATTTCTGCATAGGACTTTCCTTGGCGTGGAAGGCAAGCTTGGCGATACGGATATGTAGATCTCCTACTATTGTAACCGACTCTATGTAACCCTGACCCTATTCGGTGTCTATATAAACCGAAGGGTTTTAGTCCGTAGGACAAACATCAATCATACCATAGGCTAGCTTCTAGGGTTTAGCCTCTCTGATCTCGTGGTAGATCTACTCTTGTACTACCCATATCATCAATATTAATCAAGAAGGAGTAGGGTTTTACCTCCATCGAGAGGGCCCGAACCTGGGTAAAAACATCGTGCCCCTTGTCTCCTGTTACCATCCGCCTAGACGCACAGTTCGGGACCCCCTACCCGAGATCCGCCGGTTTTGACACCGACAATGCACTTGAGACATTCAAGTTTGGATCATTACATTTTCTGCTATCAGGGCTGCCTACGATCAACTGGATCTTAAGGCATACTCTATTGCCCAAGTCAGGTGACCACAACATGATTAGAGGGCATGCAATCAATTTGCTTCATGTTTTCGATGTTCCTCAGAAATTCAAAGTCATGAGCCTTATGGTTGAAACCATTAAGAGGACTGCAGCAGACCAGAAGAGGAGTTGTGGATATGCCCCTCAGATCCAGGAGTTGATTAACTCAAAGATGGGCACATGAAAATATCTATTGGATAAGGAACATTTTCCTCTCTATCCAGACTTTGAGGACAATCAGGTTGTCATGAATGAGAATGAACCATCGTCAGTACAAGCTCAAGAGAAGAAGGAGAAGGCAAGGAAGGAGAAGGCTGCCAAGATGCCAACTCAAGAGGAGGCATCTGAGTATTTCTTGAAGAACGAGCAGGAGCAGCTTGGTTACTTAATAGCATCATCTCTGAGGATTGAGAAAGGATTGGCCACCCTCACTCAGAGTCAAGAGAGCTTGGAAAGAATCATGGAACTTAAATTCCATGATCTAGATGCCAAAGTAACTGAGATTCAGTCAGCTCTGGAGCAGCTGCAGGATGACATGCAGGAGAGGCAGGGCAAGACTACCACTAATGTGTTTGCCAGAGTGCCTAGAGCCCAGAGGACAGCTACAGTGCCTGTGAAAGACACTAGAGCAACATCATCTGCACCAGCTACAGCTCCTACAGCTCTAGTGCAACCAGCTCCAGCATCAACCCCAGCTCCATCTACTTCAACTGAACCCTTCATTCTTGGAGTTATCCGGACTCCACCACCACCTGAAGATCAAGCCTGAGAGTCGATCTAGCACTATGCATTTTCTAGGAACTTTTTGGTAACTTGTTGCCAAAGGGGGAGAAAAATGTATAGATCATAGGCTTCGAGAGAGAGAGAGAGTGTTGCTTTTGTTCTCTCTTGCTTTGGTGGTTTTAAACTTGTTTGCTTTTGATTGCTTGAGATACTATGCTATTCTTGTGAGACATTGATGATCATGTGTTTGATCATAAGCTACACTTATGCATGTTTGATGATATTATCTTATCTATCCTATGTGATCATTCACTTTGCTTGGTGATGAGTGCATGTATTCAATATTTATCATTTTGAGCGCTCCACCAAGATGTATGTGACATGTAAGAGTAACCCATGAGCCAAATTTCTTGTGCATTTGTAGTCCAAAGAAAATCTTAATCTATGCACAAATTTAGGGGGAGCTCTTTCTTATCACATACTTCTCAAAGCGACGATGTTTTTTAATTCTATTATCATTTGTCGAAGCTTTGATCTATATGTTGTCATCAATTACCAAAAAGGGGGAGACTGAAAGTGCAACTATCCCTAGGTGGTTTTGGTAATTCATAACAACATATAGCTCATTGAGCTAATGCTATTCCAAGACTATTATTTCAGGAAAGCTCAATGAATGGCGTGGCACGGATGATGAAAGTGGATCCCTCAAAATGCTAATGACAAAGGGTTGGCTCAAGCTCAAAAGCTCAAGACTCTTCATTTTGTATTTTAGTGATCCAAGATCACATTGAGTCTATAGGAAAAGCCAATACTATTAAGGAGGGATGATGTGTTGCTTAATGAGCCTCTTGCTTCATGTGCTTAGTGATATGCTCCACAACCCTCAGCTACTTTCTCACATCCACATATGACCTAAACATAAAGCCAAAATCGGTCACACCGATTCTTCCTATCCGGCGCCACCGATTTCAAAAGTCATAGCCACCGCCACAAACCCTAGGCAAATCGGTTCTACCGATAGGGATCTCGATCTCACCGAGATGGGATTGTAATCTCTCTGTTTCCCTTCGTAAGTTTCGGTCTAACTGAAGTGAGCAATCGGTCCCACCGAGATTGCAATGTAAACTCTCGGTTTCCCTTTTGTAACATTTCGGTCTCACCGAAAGAGCAAATCGGTCCCATCGAGTTTACCTGACCAACTCTCTGGTTAGCTAATTACCAAAATCGGTCTCACCGAGTTTGTGTAATCAGTCTCACCAAGATTACGTTATGCCCTAACCCTAACCATATCGGTCCTACCGAGATGCATGTCAGTCCCACCGAAAATCCTAACGGTCACTAGGTTTACTAAATCGGTCCAACCGAGTCTGTTGAATCGGTCCCACCGAGTTTGGTAAATTGTGTGTAACGGTTAGATTTTGTGTGGAGGCTATATATACCACTCCACCTCCTCTTAATTCGTGGAGAGAGCCATCAGAACAAGCCTACACTTCCAACTTACCATTTCTGAGAGAGAACCACCTACTCATGTGTTGGGGCCAAGATATTCAATTTGTACCATATGAATGTTGATATCTAGCCTTCCCCAAGTTGCTTTCCAGTCAAATCTTCTATCCACCAGATCCAAAACCTATGAGAGAGAGTTGAGTGTTGGGGTGACTATCATTTGAAGCACAAGAGCAAGGAGTTCATCATCAACACACCATTTGTTACTTCTTGGAGAGTGGTGTCTCCTAGATTGGCTAGGTGTCACTTGGGAGCCTCCGACAAGATTTTGGAGTTGAACCAAGGAGTTTGTAAGGGCAAGGAGATCGCCTACTTCGTGAACATCTACCGCTAGTGAGGCAAGTCCTTCGTGGGCGACGGCCATGGTGGGATAGACAAGGTTGCTTCTTCGTGGACCCTTCATGGGTGGAGCCCTCCGTGGACTCGCGCAACCGTTACCCTTTGTGGGTTGAAGTCTCCATCAACGTGGATGTACGATAGCACCACCTATCCGAACCACGCCAAAAACATCCGTGTCTCCAATTGCATTTGAATCCTCCAAACCCTTCCCCTTACTTTCTTGCAAGTTGCATGCTTTAATTTCCGCTGCCAATATACTCTTTGCATGCTTGCTTGAATTGTGTGATGATTGCTTGACTTGTTCTAAGATAGCTAAAATCTGCCAAACTCTAAAACTGGGAAAATGTTAAGTTTTTAATTGGTCAAGTAGTCTAATCACCCCCCTCTAGACATACTTCAAGGTCGTACTAGTGGTATCAGAGCTTGGTCTCCATTTGCTTTGATTTCCATAGCTTTTGGTGGTCATAGCCTTGGTTTCACAACCTAGGAGAGTATGGCGTCTAGCGAGGGAAATTATCACCGTAGAGGTCCTTACTTTGATGGTACTAATTTTGCTAGTTGGAAGCATAAGATGAAAATGCATATTCTCGGACATAACCCCTCCGTTTGGGCAATTATTTGTATTGGCTTGCAAGGTGAATTCTTTGACGGGAGAGAGCCGAACCGTGAAGCTAATGCGGAAGAATTGAAGATGCTGCAATACAACGCTCAAGCTTGCGATATCATCTTCAGTGGATTGTGCCCCGAACAATTCAACAAAATCAGCTGTCTTGAGAACGCAAAGGAAATTTTGGATACTTTGATTCATATGCATGAAGGTACCGAATCCGTCAAGGAATCCAAGTTGGATGTGCTCCAAAGTCAGCTTGACAAGTTCAAAATGAAGGATGGCGAAGGTGTCACTGAAATGTACTCTAGGCTTGCTCTTATCACAAATGAGATTGCCGGCTTAGGGAGTGAAGAGATGACCGACAAGTTCATCATCAAGAAGATCCTAAGAGCATTGGATGGAAAGTATGATACCGTGTGCACATTAATCCAAATGCTGCCAAACTACAAAGATCTCAATCCAACGGAAGTCATTAGAAGAATTGTTGCTCATGAGATGTCACTTAAGGATAAGGAGGAACTTCACAACAAGTCAAGTGGTGCTTACAAAGCCTCAAGTGAAGCCCCTACATCATCAAGTGAGAAACAAACCTTCAATGAAGAATTGAGCTTAATGGTGAAGAACTTCAACAAATTCTACAAGAGTAGAAGCTAAGAAAGAAGCTCCAAGTCAAGGTCTTATCATGACAAAAGATCTTCTAGTCAAGAGCGCAATTGCTACAATTGTGGGAGACCCAGACACTATTCCGATGAGTGTACGACACCCTACAAAAGAAGAGAAGATTCTCCAAAAAGAAGAAGCAAAAGAGAAGATTCACCACCAAGAGAGAGGAGGAGTAGAGATGATCGTCATGAATGAAGACCCTCACGGAGAAGCAAGGATTCGGAAAGGAAGGATAAGTCATCAAGGAGCTACACAAAACGAAGACATCAAGATCATGTTGGTGAATGGGTATCTGGCTCCGACTCCGACCATCACTCCGAGAGAAGCTATCACTTCGACTCCGAATATACTTAAGATGAAGGTGTTGCCGGTCTAGCACTTGTGTCAACCAACTCCTACGACATATTTGAGTCACCAAATGAAGGAATTGGAAGATGCTTCATGGCCAAAGGTCCAAAGGTAACACATGCTGAGTATGTTGATTTCAATAGTGATGAAGATGACTTGCTTGTGGATGATTATTTACTTGTTGACAACTCTAGTGATGAATACTATGATGAAACGTCAATTAATCATGCTAATCAAGATAAAACGAATGACAATGATAAGGAGAAGATTGAGCTTCTAACTAAAGAACTAAACACTCTTAAGTTGGCTCATGAAACTATCTTCGAAGATCATCGAGAACTTTTAAGGGCTCATGAGAAGTTACGCTTTGAAAAGCTCAATCTTGAGCAAGAGCATGAGTTCTTAAAAGCAATCAATGATGATCTCCGCAAGAAAAGTTCTTCTTACATTGCCAAGCGTTTACTCTTATCTACTTACATGCCTCAAGTCAAGTCTAGTAACAAGTACAAGAAAGATCCTTCCTCTAGTAGTAACAATAATAATGTCAAACCCAATATTGTTGCTTCTAGTAGTTCTCTTGATTCCACTAATGATTCTCTTAGCCAAGTTACACTTGAGCAAGAAAATAGCTTATTGAAGGGAATTATAGAGAAAGGTGTTTACAAGAGCCTTTCTGGGAGTAAGCAATTCGAGGAAATTGTACGCAAGCAAGGAAGGCACCGGAAGAATCAAGGTGTTGGTTTTGAACAAAGTTCAATGCCAATGGAGTTGAGTGGGAAGAAGATCAATACCCCAAGACGAAGTTTGTTCCTCAATAAGAGAAGTATGATCCTACTTCTTTCAAAGGAACACAAGCACAAGATGATCTTCCACCACGAGACCACAAGAACAAAGGCAAGGACAAGCTTCAAGAAGAGATTGATGCATTTGAAGAAGCACCTAAGGTCTCGGTCAAGTGGATTCCCAAGACTATGTCAAGTTCTACTTCATCAAGTACAACTACAACTCCAAGGTCTCCCATAGAGATGATGCGGATCCCGAAGAAGAAGAACTAGAGAGTTCTTGAGGGTGACTCCGCCAACATTCTTCACTCATATCATTATGGCAAGAACAAGTGCAATCAACTTCCATATCTTGCACTAGTTCAAGGAGTCACAAACCCTCATGTTGGTAAGGCAAGGGACAAGGTAACCTAATGTTTTCATGGACATCATTTTGTGTGTGCATCACTCTATGTCTATGGATATTCTTGTTTGTTCCTTGTGGGACTAACCCATGTAGGTATTGAAAGTGCAACTCACTCCAAAGGATTGCTCCAAATGATCTACATCAACATTGAGCATCCACATCTTCAACACCTACATGAAGTCATCATCAACAAAACCCAAGGTTAGTTCATCCCTCTAAGGGGGGATCTCACATCTAGGGGGAGCTTAACTCTAAGGATTGAGTAAAAGCAACCTTAATGGTGTGAACACATCAATGCATTATGTAAAAGTGGTAACCCCACTTGAGCTTAAACGATGAGTATGACCTATGATCAAATGTTTCTCATTTGACTCCTAAGTCAATATACTCATATATAGATGACCTAGTCATCACCAATTGTTTGATAGGTGCTAGAATTGGTTGTGCATGCTTTGCCACATATTTCATTTGTCATCTTATTGTGAGAGCATGTTGGTGCATATTTTACTCATTCAAGGACATCCACTTGTTGTTTTGATTGTTTGGTTCCTTTTCTTTTTGCCAATTGGATGGACAAGAATGCCTAAGAACTTTCTCTAGCTATCTACACTTTTCTTGTCTCAAACTCTATTCTTGCTACATCACAAAATTTGATCAAATCAGATTCGAACCACTCTGTGTGAGGAGCACTCGGAGTCCCCGATTCGGCATAGACTTAAACTTCCAAAACCTCTTTGTGATTCTCGGTCTGACTGATTCCTCCATTTCGGTCCTACCGAGATCATTAAGTTGATCTGAGTTTTCGATCTCGATGCAACCGATTTGAACTATTCAGTCACACCGAGTTGTTGTAACTGTACACAGTTATGCATCTCGGTGCCACCGAGTTGTTCCACTCGGTTACACCGACAGGGTCGGGCTATATACAGTCACGGGCAAAAATTTGGAAATTTCTCCGAACCCCTTCGCCCGCGCAATAGCTCGCTCTGCCTCCAAGGTCTCCGGATCGTCTCCTCATCGCCAGCCGCCTCCTGTCGCTGGTCTCCGCCGCCGTCAACGGAATTCTCGCCCGCCGTTGCCGCCGTAGCGAGTTCATCACCGGGCTAGGGTATGGACTCGATCACTGTGCTATCCTCGTCCGATTCCTAGCACATTGTGTTCTTATTGATTCTTGCCACGATTGAAACACTCCTGTCCAGTCAATGCAATCCTTAGATTAGATGAGAGTTGAAAATTTAGGGTTAGGTTTCCGCCGAAACCATCTCGGACCCACCGGGTTGAAAAACTCGGTCCCACCGATCTGGCTTATGCCATTGCACTAGTAACTCTCGGTCTGACCGAGAATTGCTAATCAGTGAGACCGATTTTAAGACTTTGTGAAACCCTAGCTGTCTCGGTGCCACCGAACTGTGACTCAGTCCAACCGAGTTCATCAGTTTAGGTTCCAAAACAGCTTCGGTATCACCGAGTTTGAAAATCGATTGATCCGAAATGCTTTCTATGGAAAACTAAAACTGAATTTTTGAGTCATTCTTTTGCAAAACTCTCTGCATTTTGTGATGCTCATCCACTCTACCTCATCTATAACTCTTCACAGAGTCAGCAGTCAGTGTTTGCAACATGTCAGACCAAAGTGACAGTCAGAACAGGTCAGAAGAGCAGGTGCACATGAGTGAGGGCACTAGTCCCTCCAGCACTTCAAATGAAGGGAGCAGGAGCACCCCAAGCAATTTGCCTAAAGCTGCCACCAGACAAAGGAAGAAGAAAACCTCAGATTCTGAAGATGAGGATTATGTTGCAGAAGAGGATGAGGCAACCTCCAAGAAGGTAGTGCTGAAGAAGGAGTATGGCTCAGCACATAGCACAAAGCCTGGCTTGAAAATCAAAAGGCCAGCAGGTAGACATCCTATGCCAAAGGTCAGAGCATCTACTCAAATACCTGAAAAGCCTGATCCCAAAGAGCCAGTTGCTGCAGAAGGAAAGAAATGGAAGGAAAGGGTCAAGAAGACCACAACAAGAGTTATTGGGAAACCTTCCATGATGGAAGAGGAAGAAGAGATTGCTGCACCAGCACCCAATGCACCAAAGCTTATGAGTGATGCTATTAGATTAGGGGCTGCCACATCTAAGCCCAAGGAAGCACCCAAAGCTGCCCCCAAGGCCAAGTCTGCACCAGAGAGGAATACCAGGAGTATTCCAGCTGCTGAGAAAAACAAGGCCCCAGTGCCTGAGATTGCTGAAGAGGATGATGAAGAAGGACAAGTCCTAAGGAAGCTTAAGCCCAAGATACCAAACGACAATGATGCTCATCCTGTGGCAGAAAACATGAATATCAGAAGAGACTCAGGGTTGAGGCTATGGAGGATGTCAGATCCATATGCCACAAGGAGAAGGACTGCTATGGATTACAGGTTCCACACAAAGGAACAACAGGACTTTTATGAGACCATCTTGCTGGATAAGAAGCCTATCGTTTGTGATATGAGGTGGGTCGACTGGACCTATATGAAGGAAAATGAAGAGCACTATCCTGGAGCGCAAGACAGTTTTGTTGCTTGTGGAGTTGCTGACTTTGTTGGGCAGAAGCTCACCAACTGGAACGATGAACTTATCATGCAGTTTTACTCCACAACACACTTTTATCCAGATGGCAGGATAGTGTGGATGTCAGAAGGAACCAGATATCAGTCTACCATAGATGAGTGGGCAAAGTTGATCAATGCCCCACAGGAAACTGAAGATGACCTGGACATATATGGGAAGCAGAAAATGGACCACAATTCCATGGCACACGTGTACAAGGAGATCCCAGATGATGCATGAGGGAGTCCTGGACTAGGGGGTGTTCGGATAGCCGAACTATCATCTTTGGCCGGACTCCTGGACTATGAAGATACAAGATTGAAGACTTCGTCCCGTGTCCGGATAGGACTTTCCTTGGCGTGGAAGGAAAGCTTGGCGATACGGATATGTAGATCTCCTACTATTGTAACCGACTCTGTGTAATCCTAACCCTATTCGGTGTCTATATAAACTGAAGGGTTTTAGTCCGTAGGACGAACAACAATCATACCATAGGCTAGCTTCTAGGGTTTAGCCTCTCTGATCTCGTGGTAGATCTACTCTTGTACTACACATATCATTAATATTAATCAAGCAGGAGTAGGGTTTTACCTCCATCGAGAGGGCCCGAACCTGGGAAAAAACATCGTGCCTCTTGTCTCCTGTTACCATCCGCCTAGACGCACAGTTCGGGACTCCCTACCCGAGATCCGCCGGTTTTGACACCGACATTGGTGCTTTCATTGAGAGTTCCTCTGTGCTGTCGCCGTCAGGAAGGATGCCTCATCCCGTCTTTAAAGACGACAACATTGCCAAAGGAGCTTTGGCCACCGGCCAGGCTCTCCAGCTAAGCGGTTTTCTTATGACCGCCTGTTCGGCCGCCGCGCCGATGATGACTTCTCGGGTCATCGAAAACAATCTTCGCGTTAACTCGGAGCTGGCCGAGCAACTAGATCTGATGGAGCTCTCCTCCGTGAACAAGCTCCTGGATCGTATCGCCGCCCTGGGAGTCGCCACAGACTACGATCAGATTGGGCGTAAAACCGATCTGAGAGAGATTAACTCTCCTCAGGCTACCCACCACATTGCCGTGGTGGAGGAATAGTACGACGACCCTTCTTCTATCTTAAGGACTAGTTATGTCCGAATTCCCGATCCCTCCATGCCAGATTTCCGCGGAGGAACGGATGTTGGTAAAGCCCTGAACCTAAAGTCAGGCAGCGGGCTGGATTCATTGGACAATATTCAAAAACCCAAGCTTCCAAGTTCGGGAACTTTTCGGCCCTTGAGTCTTAGATTGGACGGGGTTCCGAATTCAATTCCACCCGCCCACCCAAACATAAGCAATATATCCGGAATCCGGCAAGAGCCTACTAAAACAGTACACCATTACTGGGCCAGATTCCTCTTGGTTATGCACAGGATAAAGGACTGCCGCGAGGAAGACGCAATTTCAATTTTCTACAATAATTGCACAGACAAGGGAATCCTAAACGCCTTAAGTCGCCATGAAATTACACGCTTTTCCGACTTGGCGTCCATAGTACGAAAGTACTGTGCGATGCAGAGCGCCTGTAAAACCAAGGCCAAATTTTGGGATAATCCGGCTCCGAATACAACCGTAGTCCGAAATAAAAGGGTGCATCATCGCCAGGCACCCGGGTTAAATACGAAAAAACAGAAACCCCCTAAAGGGCACAGAACCGTACTCGAGGGATGGCTCAATGGACCTTGTAAAATTCATAGCACAGAGGGCGCCACTCCAACTCACAGCCTTCGAGCATGTTGGATACTACGGCAGGTGGCCAAAAGTGGTGAAGAGCTTCTAGCTCCAGAAAACCAGCCCAACAATACCAGTACGGTATTAACAGTCTTCAAGACTTTCACATCAAATAATATGCGGAAACGAACACTCCGCAACCTCGCCGAAGTCTACCAAGTAGAAAAAATAAACCCATGGAGTGACACAGCTATTACCTTTAATGCCAGTGATGAACCTAAATTTCGAACAGCCCGAGCACCAGCCGCATTGGCCTCAATACAATAGTGGACGGCTTTCGTCTTACTAAGGTACTCATGGATGGTGGCAGCGGATTAAACCTCATCTACGAGGAAACCCTCCGAAAAATGGAAATAGACTGGAACCGCATTGAGCGAAGCAGCACAACCTTTAGAGCAATAATCCCTAGCCGGGAAGCATGCTGCACAGGAAAAATCACACTGGACGTAGTGTTCAGCACGCCGGGCAATTACAGGTCCGAGGAGGTCACGTTCCAAGTGGCCCCGTTCAGCAGCGGATAGCATGCTCTATTAGGGCGAGAGGCATTCACAATTTTTCAAGCTATACCCCATTACGGGTACATGAAACTAAAAATTCCCGGGCCCAATGGAATCATCACTCTTGCTAGTGATCCGAACATAGCACTCCGCGCCGAAAACAAGACAGCCGCACTAGCCCTCGAGGCACTATCCGAAGCCCTAGCGGCCGAGGAACTCACTGCGCTGCGCTCCACGGTGAACAGGGATGATGTGATACTCGATAAGAGATCCAAGTCCACCTCTTTCAAGCCAGCGGACGAAATAGTCAAATTCCAAGTCCATCCAACGGACCCCACAAAGACGGCCTCCATTGGGGCACAGTTAAACCCTGATGTAGATGCCACACTACGAGAATTCCTATGGGAAAATTGGGACATTTTTGCCTGGAACCCTTCAGATATGCCAGGAATCCCACGTCGGCTAGCCGAGCACAACCTAAATATCTTAAAAGGATTCAAGCCAGTCAAACAGGCTCTTCGGCGTTTTTTCGAACCCAAGAGACAGGCCATGGGAGAGGAGCTAGCCAAACTTCTGGAGGCGAGATTCATCAGAGATATAAAACATCCGGACTGGCTAGCAAACTTGGTGATGGTACCAAAGAAGGACAAATCCTGGCGCCTATGTGTCGATTTCAAGGACCTTAACAAGGCTTGCCCAAAGGATCCCTTCTCACTCCCTCGCATCGATCAAATTATCGACGCTACTGCAGGACACGATTCATTGTGTTTCCTTGACACATACTCCGGCTACCACCAAATCAAGATGGCAGAGCCAGACCAAGCTGCAATGGCATTCATAACTCCATATGGACCATTCTGCTTCAACACAATGCCCTTCGGGCTCAAAAACACCGGCGCAACATATCAGCACATGATTCAGACATGTCTGGCAAACCAGATCAGCAAAACAGTGGAGGCATACGTAGACTATGTGATTGTCAAATCCAAGCATGTCGGAACTCTAGTAGACGACTTGAGGCTCACACTTGACAATCACCGGAAATACGACATTAAGCTCAATCCGGAAAAATGCGTCTTCGGCGTACCAGCCGGAAAACTCTTGGGCTTCATTGTGTCCGGTAGAGGAACTGAAGCAAACCCAGCCAAGATCTGAGCTTTGTCACAACTGGATATCCCAAAAGACCTCAAACAAATACAAAAATTGACTGGATGCGTAGCGGCTCTAAGACGCTTTATCTCCCGTTTGGGAGAAAAGGCATTACCCCTTATCGCCTCCTCCGGCGCACCGAACACTTCGAGTGGATGGATGCCGCCACGGCCGGACTCGAAAAAATAAAAGCCATATTGGCAACAAACCCGGTCCTGGCCGCGCCCAATACGGGCGAACCAATGCTTTTATCTATCGCGGCAACACATCAAGTTGTAAGCGCGGTGCTCGTCGTTGAACGAGAAACAGACGGACACAGGTTCCCTCTTCAAAAACCAGTTTACTACGTGTCCACTATCCTAACTCCATGCAAGTCCCAGTATCCACATTATCAAAAGATAGCGTACGCGGTGTTCATGGCATCCCGGAAGCTGCGACACTACTTTCAAGAGTGTTTGATAACAGTAGCCTCCGAAGTTCCTCTTAACGACATCATAAACAACCGCGACGCGACGAGCCAGATTGCCAAATGGGCCATCGAGCTCCTCCCATTCGACATAACCTATAAGCCAAGGCGAGCTATTAAGTCGCAAGTTTTGGCTGACTTTGTCGCCGAATGGACTGAAGCCGAACTCCCTAAGCAGTACGACACATATTCCAATTGGATCATGCTCTCCGACGGCTCCAAAATGTTGGCCGGCCTGGGGGCTGGCGTCATCCTGACGTCCCCAACCGGGGACACAGTCCAATACGTACTTCAGATAATGTATACGGACTCCAACAACGCAGCCGAATACGAGGCCCTCCTACATGGCCTCCGGATGGCAGTCTCCATGGGCATTAAATGCCTAGAGGTGCGTGGGGATTCGAACCTCGCGATATCCCAAATAAATGGGGACTTTGATGCCAAAGATCTGAAAATGGCAACTTACCATAAGGCTGTCTTAAAAATGTCAGGATGGTTCGAAGGGCTCGAATTTCACCATATAGCCCGGGATAATAACCAGGCGGCGGACGTATTGGCACGCATCGGCGCAAAGCGCGATGCCGTCCCTCCCAACATCTTCCTAGAATGGCTATTCAAGCCATCCGTATTATGGGAAGGGGAGTCTGGAAACAATAATCCGGACCCAACCGTACCGCCCGACACCGAACATTCTGACACAATCGGCGGTTCTGCCAAGGAAATAACACCTCCAGCCCACAAAATAATGGCAGTCATTGCCCCGTGGACGGAACCATTCCTAGCCTACCTAACTAGGCATGAACTTCCCGAGGACCAAAACGAGGGAGAACTTTATAAGAAAAGCACAACCAGAGTCCTTCAAAGGTGTATCTCCGAAGAGGAAGGGCGAAACCTTCTGGCTGAAATTCATGCCGGACTCGGTGGGCACCACGCTGCAGCCTGGGCCATTGTAGGCAAGGCCTTCCGTACATGATTTTATTGGCCGACGGCCCGGGCAGATGCTCAGGACTTGGTCCAACGATGCGTCGGTTGCCATCTTTTTGCTAACCAAAGCCACATGCCACCCACCGCCCTCAAAACTATACCCATCACCTGGCCGTTCGCGGTCTGGGGGCTTGATATGGTTGGACCCCTTAAGGGAGGAACCCACAAGCAAAAATACCTATTGGTCATGGTGGATAAATTCACCAAATGGATAGAGGCCAAGGCTGTTAAAACGGCCGAATCCGGACCGGTGATAGACTTCATATCAAGGGTAGTACACCGTTACGGCGTCCCCCACAGTATCATCACTGATAACGGCACCAACTTCATGGCCGATGAGGTCAAAATCTGGTGCAAAAACATGGGCATCAAGCTCGATTACACTTCAGTCTATCACCCCCAAACTAACAGCCAAGTTGAGCGAGCAAACGGTCTAATCATGAGCGGCATTAAACCCAGACTAGTGCGGTCCCTCAAGGAATCTAATACACACTGGGTAGAGGAGCTCGACTCCGTACTCTGGGGGCTGTGGACCACGCCGAATCGCACTACGGATTCACACCATTTTTTATGGTGTACGGCGCAGAGGCAGTCTTGCCCTGCGACATAATTCATGACTCACCTCGCGTGCGCATGTACGAAGAAAGAGAAGCCGAGCTCGATCGGTAGGACAGTTTGGACGCCCTGGAGGAGGAGCGCGACGTGGCAAAAGCTCGTTCCGCCTTTTATCAATAGTAGGCTCGAAGATATCAAAGCAGAGAAGTACGGGCCAAATCTTACAACGTTGGCGAACTAGTTCTATGCCTGCCGGACAAGAAAAAGGACAAACTCAAGCCCAAATGGGAAGGTCCCTTCATTATCGACCAGGTCCTGACCGGCGGAGCATACCATCTGCGAAACGCATCGGATAACCGACTCGAGCCGAACCCATGGAACGTAGCCCGCCTCCGAAGATTCTACGCCTAGCGCCGGACTCTGAGTTCGTCTCCTTCCTTCGTCTACATTTTATACTTTAGCTGTCTTTTATTTCTCTCCTTCCCCCTCCTTCTTCTTGAAGCCTTTGGAGACCCGTTTGCACTGTGTTCGCACATACTTGACGTGATATCCGCACCCATTATACCTGGGGGCTTCTTAAACAGAAGCTTATTTATACGGGCTTTATGCCCAACACATGTGTCAAACTTCCGCATGTACCTTTTATTCACCATTATATGCATCGATATGACTTAATTTTTGGCCAAGCTGGGTTGCCTGGCTCCTGTGCTTACCCCTACGTTCCCGATTGTTCGGCTAGGTGGTAAAGGGAGCACCTCTGCGATTGTTACTGCCGGGTCAGCCGGATGTGTACCTTAGACTGGGTGAAGCCGAAAGCTAGCGTTCTTAAGGGAATATTCGGTCGGTGAATCGAAAGATGATTTTTTTACCTATTCATGTATATGCCCCTAGATGCTTCGCTTCTTTTTTCGCAGTCCGGACATGCACTTTAGGGCATGCCTCCCAGGGAAAGGAACCCCTAACGGAACTATTCTCCCTGGAAGATGTTTCGTTCTAACCATGTAATATAACATAACTAGTTGGGCACTTGTCTGATACATCACTAATGACCCCTACGCCCGGTATCCACGCATGCCCGGTTTTTATATAACCGTGAGGGTATTCAGACACACTCCAGACTGTTGGGTCCCGAGGTCGAAGCGAAAATGTCCGCTATGACAAACGATCTACAATCCGGCTAGAAGGCATTTTACATGTCACATTTAATTACATAGTCAACTTGACTGATTGTATTCCTCCTCAATGCCATCTAACAGGCTATCTAGTTTACAATCCTGCTGGGAATACTTTGTGGCCAATTCTACTTGGCCGTACACTAAGCTTACAGGGATCTCTTTCCCATCGGGCCCCACAGGGCTGACCTCAGCCATGTGGTTTGGGTGAGCCTTCGTATACCGCGTCTTCACAATGGCCCAGGCCTCCCTGGCGCCTTGACGGCTGGCTGATATCTTCCATAGTCGGAAGCGCCGCCGTGCTCCTTGAAGCCTCTCCGCAAGCTCTCCAAGGCCTTCGGGCAGGGAGACATACGGCCATAAGGCCTGGGCGACGCCTTTCATCACCTGCCGAACTCGTTCGTGCAGTTGAAGAAGTTGGGGAAGAAGATCACCCGATGAACCGGACATCTCCTCCGCAGGACGACCTGTGAGCATACCTACATACACATTTCTATTAGTCGGCTTCCTCGCCAAACTCTTTCCAAAGTTCGTTCAAGCACTCAGTGAAAATGCCGCGACGAAGCCGCCGGTTCTCCTTAACGGAGTCAGACAGCTGGGCATGAACATCCTTTAGTTCCTCGCCCAGCTGGGTGTTGGCATCTTGGAGGTTATTTTTCTCCTGCCGCAACCTTGTCAGCACGTTCTCGCCGGCCTTTAACCGGCGCAGGAGCTGCTGCTTGTCCGAATCTACTCCGGCGCCATCTGCAATATTATTGGCAGACTTACACACACGGCGCATTCCATAAAACTGCTTATTTTTCTAAAGTATATATTACCAGAAGGGGTCTTTGCGGTTTCCCCTATAGCGGCTAGTGCAGCCTCAGTTTGGGCCTTGCACTCTTCAAGCTCCTGGGACAAACGGGTATTCTTTTCCGTAAGATCCTGCATCTCAAATGATCCTTAAATCAGTTATTCCAACTATTTTAAGTCTCGGGGCTACTGGCATATATAACTGTCAAAATTCCTTACCCGTATGTCTTTCACATACTGCTCCGTGGCTCTGGCTAGACCATCTTGAGCGGCACGCAGGTGCGCCTCTCCCGAATTAAAGGCGTTCAATGCCTCTTGGGAGAAACATGCGTCACGAAGAACTGTCCGGCGGCGCCTATGATTCATGGCGCTCTCCACCTCAAATTTGGTGGCGGACAATCTGTCGGCATCCTCCGTCCGAGGAGCGTCCGACGCGCGCCTTGTGTTCGCCTCCTCTTCCGGACCCGGCGTTGGAGCCTGGCTGGCGGAGGCGTGATTGGCAACCTCTCCGGACACAGTCCGGCGAGCGCTCTTCTTCCTGAAAGAATCATGAGCGTTAGTATGCCTTCCAGGAGTCTCTCCTTGAAACTCGGTGGCGCACCATACCGTTGCGGCGACGTCTCGATACGGGCCGCACTTCTTTTTAACCTGCTGGGCCGAGCTGCCCCGTGTTGAGCAGTCGTCGTGGGCTCGGCTTCTTGCCTCATAGACACCCCCTGCAAGACGCCATTGTTGTGCGGTGATCAGAAATAAGCGCAGGGTCATTGTATCGAGACTTCGATCACAGTTACCTGAGAGGCCGGAAATATTCCGGGATAGTCAGCCATAATGGCGACCAAAGCATTGTCGATGCTAAGCTAGTGGAATACCCCATCAATTAGCTCCACTTTTATGTCCGGATCCTCTTCGGAGGCCGGATCGAGGGACTGTTCCGGATCCTCGGGTTGTGGAGGCGTGTTGTGTATCTTCTCTACGGCCCGACGCAGTTCCAGCGTAGAAACCACGAAATGAGATATTTAACTACGGGAATATGGATCGGACAGGCCACAAAGGTGTCCGCTTACCCAGCTTCGAGGATTATACATTGAAAATCCGTTCAATGGACTAACGCGGAGAAAATCCTCCTCTTCCCCTTTGTACATAGCGGACAAGGTCTTCACCAGATCGGTGACCGATCCGGGCCCTTTGCGGCCATGACGGGTGGCGTCATCCTCCCCGTTGAAATCCCACATAGGGTGGCCTCTATATTGGAGCGGCTGCACCCCCCTCATAATGCAGGTAGCCATGACTCCGATCATGGTCAGTCCGGCATGAGCCAGCAACCTTATTCGGCTCATCAAATAAAGGACGTCCCGGTCATGTTCCCTCCGGGGGCTCCGCGGGCGCCAGCTTAGGCGTTTCTTCAAAGGAGCATTGCTGAACTCCAGAAGGCCGATCCGAATAGGATCCGGCAGCGGGACATCTTCCATGTAAAACCATTCTGAGGGCCAGTCTTCGGACGCCTTCTTTGGGGTTCCGGATAGGTATCCGGTTCCGGCGATGCGCCACAGTTCGGCTCCGTCCACTTGATATATTGACCCTTCGTGAGAATGGGGCACAAGGCAGAATAATCTCTTCCACAGCGTGAAATGGGCCTGAATGCCCAAAAACAGCTCGCAAAGGTCCACGAAGCCTGCGGTATGCAAGATGGAGGCAGGCGTGAGGTTGTGCAGCTGGAGGCCGTAGAACTCCAGAAGCCCCCGGAGAAACGGATGGATTGGAAATCCAAGTCCTCTCATTAGATAAGAGACAAAGCATACCCGCTCTCCCTTAGAGGGATCGGGGACGCTCCCCACCTGCTTTCTGCCGTTATAGGTGGCGAGTCCGGAACGAACCGGGACCATGAAGGCCGGCGGAAGGAATCCCTTGGTTTGAAGCACCACCAACTCGCTGTGCGGAACTGAACATCTCCCCCAATCTCCGGGCTGAGGGCTGGGAGCGCGAGAGGAGGAGCCGCGTCGACTGTCCATGATGGAGTGGATTTTTGTCAAAGGCGCTCCGATGAATGCTCGCGGAGGGAGGATGGTGTGTTCCGGATCTAGATCCCCGTCTTTTTAATAGGCGGCTCATTTGCGCAGCCAAGGGGCTAAACGTAAAAATACCCTGACTCTTCACATTCAGTCAACATGTGGAAAAAGACCATTAATAGGTGCAGAAGCCGAGGAGCGCGACGTTCACAAGAAAGCCGGACACTATTCCACTCAGGATTCGGAGGAGAACCCGCCTTGCAATGCCGAAGACAATCAACGCACCGGACTCATCATCATTGAAGCCTGGTTCGGGGGCTACTGAGGGAGTCCTAGAATAGGGGGTGTCCGTATAGCCGAACTATCATCTTTGGCCGGACTCCTGGACTATGAAGATACAAGATTGAAGACTTCGTCCCGTGTTTGCATAGGACTTTCCTTGGCGTGGAAGGCAAGCTTGGCGATACGGATATGTAGATCTCCCACTATTGTAACCGACTCTATGTAACCCTAACCCTATTCGGTGTCTATATAAACCGAAGGGTTTTAGTCCGTAGGACGAACAACAATCATACCATAGGCTAGCTTCTAGGGTTTACCCTCTCTGATCTCGTGGTAGATATACTCTTGTACTACCCATATCATCAATATTAATCAAGAAGGAGTAGGGTTTTACCTCCATCGAGAGGGCCCGAACCTGGGTAAAAACATTGTGCCCCTTGTCTCCTGTTAGCACCCGCCTAGACGCACAGTTCGGGACCCCCTACCTGAGATCCGCCGGTTTTGACACCGACAATGCACTTGAGACATTCAAGTTTGGATCAGTACATTTTCTGCTGTCAGGGCTGCCTACGATCAACTGGATCTTAAGGCATACTCTATTGCCCAAGTCAGGTGACCACAACATGATTGGAGGGCATGCAATCAATTTGCTTCATGTTTTCGATGTGCCTCAAAAATTCAAGGTCATGTGCCTTATGGTTGAAACCATTAAGAGGACTGCAGCAGACCAGAAGAGGAGTTGTGGATATGCCCCTCAGATCCAGGAGTTGATTAATTCAAAGATGGGCACAGGAAAATATCTATTGGATAAGGAACATTTTCCTCTCTATCCAGACTTTGAGGACAATCAGGTTGTCATGAATGAGAATGAACCATCGTCAGTACAAGCTCAAGAGAAGAAGGAGAAGGCAAGGAAGGAGAAGGCTGCCAAGATGCCAACTCAAGAGGAGGCATCTGAGTATTTTTTGAAGAACAAGCAGGAGCAGCTTGGTTACTTAATAGCATCATCTCTGAGGATTGAGAAAGGATTGGCCACCCTCACTCAGAATCAGGAGAGCTTGGAAAGAATCATGGAACTCAAATTCCATGATCTAGATGTCAAAGTAACTGAGATTCAGTCAGCTCTGGAGCAGCTGCAGGATGACATGCAGGAGAGGCAGGGCAAGACTACCACTAATGTGTTTGCCAGAGTGCCTAGAGCCCAAAGGATAGCTACAGTGCCTGTGACAGACACTAGAGCAACATCATCTGCACCAGCTACAGCTCCTACAGCTCCAGTGCAACCAGCTCCAGCATCAACCCCAGCTCCATCTACTTCAACTGAAGCCTTCATTCTTGGAGTTATCCGGACTCCACCACCACCTGAAGATCAAGCCTGAGAGTCGATCTAGCACTATGCATTTTCTAGGAACTTTTTGGTAACTTGTTGCCAAAGGGTGAGAAAAATGTATAGATCATGGGCTTCGAGAGAGAGAGAGTGTGTTGCTTTTGTTCTCTCTTGCTTTGGTGGTTTTAAACTTGTTTGCTTTTGATTGCTTGAGATACTATGCTATTCTTGTGAGACATTGATGATCATGTGTTTGATCATAGGCTACACTTATGCATGTTTGATGATATCCTATGTGATCATTCACTTTGCTTGGTGATGAGTGCATGTATTCAATATTTATCATTTTGAGCGCTCCACCAAGATGTATGTGACATGTAAGAGTAACCCATGAGCCTAATTTCTTGTGCATTTGCAGTCCAAAGTAAATCTTAATCTATGCACAAATTTAGGGGGAGCTCTTTCTTATCACATACTTCTCAAAGCGACGATGTTTTTTAATTCTATTATCATTTGTCGAAGCTTTGATCTATATGTTGTCATCAATTACCAAAAAGGGGGAGATTGAAAGTGCAACTATCCCTAGGTGGTTTTGGTAATTCATAACAACATATAGCTCATTAAGCTAATGCTATTCCAAAACTATTATTTCAGGAAAGCTCAATGAATGGCATGGCATGGATGATGAAAGTGGATCCCTCAAAATGCTAATGACAAAGGGTTGGCTCAAGCTCAAAAGCTCAAGACTCTTCATTTTGTATTTTAGTGATCCAAGATCACATTGAGTCTATAGGAAAAGCCAATACTATTAAGAAGGGATGAGGTGTTTCTTAATGAGCCTCTTGCTTCATGTGCTTAGTGATATGCTCCACAACCCTCAGCTACTTTCTCACATCCACATATGACCTAAACATAAAGCCAAAACGGTCACACCGATTCTTCCTATCCGGCGCCACCGATTTCAAAAGTCATAGCCACTACCACAAACCCTAGGCAAATCGGTTCTACCGATAGGGATCTCGGTCTCACCGAGATGGGATTGTAATCTCTCTATTTCCCTTCGTAATGTTTCAGTCTAACCGAAGTGAGCGATCGGTCCCACCGAGATTGCAATGTAAACTCTCGGTTTCCCTTTTGTAACATTTCGGTCTCACCGAAAGAGCAAATCGGTCCCACCGAGTTTACCTGACCAACTCTCTGGTTAGCTAATTACCAAAATCCGTCTCACCGAGTTTGTCTAATCGGTCTCACCGAGATTACCTTATGCCCTAACCCTAACCATATCGGTCCTACCGAGATGCATGTCAGTCCCACCGAAAATCCTAACAGTCACTACGTTTACTAAATCGGTCCGACTGAGTCTGTTGAATCGGTCCCACCGAGTTTGGTAAATTGTGTGTAACGGTTAGATTTTGTGTGGAGGCTATATATACCCCTCCACCTCCTCTTAATTCGTGGAGAGAGCCATCAGAACAAGCCTACACTTCCAACTTACCATTTCTGAGAGAGAACCACCTACTCATGTGTTGAGGCCAAGATATTCCATTCCTACCATATGAATCTTGTCTCTAGCCTTCCCCAAGTTGCTTTCCTCTCAAATCTTCTTTCCACCAGATCCAAAACCTATGAGATAGAGTTGAGTGTTGGGGATACTATCATTTGAAGCACAAGAGCAAGGAGTTCATCATCAACACACCATTTGTTACTTCTTGGAGAGTGGTGTCTCCTAGATTGGCTAGGTGTCACTTGGGAGCCTCCGACAAGATTGTGGAGTTGAACCAAGGAGTTTGTAAGGGCAAGGAGATCGCCTACTTCGTGAAGATCTACCGCTAGTCAGGCAAGTCCTTCATGGGCGACGGCCATGGTGGGATAGACAAGGTTGCTTCTTCGTGGACCCTTCCTGGGTGGAGCCCTCCGTGGACTCGCGCAACCGTTACCCTTCGTGGGTTGAAGTCTCCATCAACGTGGATGTACGATAGCACCACCTATCCGAACCACGCAAAAAAATCTGTGTCTCCAATTGCGTTTGAATCCTCCAAACCCTTGCCCTTACTTTCTTGCAAGTTGCATGCTTTAATTTCTGCTACCAATATACTCTTTGCATGCTTGCTTGAATTGTGTGATGATTGCTTGACTTGTCCTAAGATAGCTAAAATCTGCCAGACTCTAAAACTGGGAAAAGGTTAAGTTTTTAATTGGTCAAGTAGTCTAATCACCCCCCTCTAGACATACTTCAAGGTCCTACATGTGGTATCAGAGCTTGGTCTCCATTTTCTTTGATTTCCATAGCTTTTGGTGGTCATAGCCTTGGTTTCACAACCTAGGAGAGTATGGCGTCTAGCGAGGGAAATTATCACCGTAGAGGTCCTTACTTTGATGGTACTAATTTTGCTAGTTGGAAGCATAAGATAAAAATGCTTATTCTCGGACATAACCCTGCCGTTTGGGCAATTATTTGTATTGGCTTGCAAGGTGAATTATTTGATGGGAGAGAGCCGAACCGTGAAGCTAATGCGGAAGAATTGAAGACGCTGCAATACAACGCTCAAGCTTGCGATATCATCTTCAACGGATTGTGCCCCGAAGAATTCAACAAAATCAGCCGTCTTGAGAATGCAAAGGAAATTTGGGATACTTTGATTGATATGCATGAAGGTCCCGAATCCGTCAAGGAATCCAAGTTGGATGTGCTCCAAAGTCTGGTTGACAAGTTCAAAATGAATGATGGCGAAGGTGTCACTGAAATGTACTCTAGGCTTGCTCTTATCACAAATGAGATTGCCGGCTTAGGGAGTGAAGAGATGACCGACAAGTTCATCATCAAGAAGATCCTAAGAGCATTGGATGGAAAGTATGATACCGTGTGCACATTGATCCAAATGATGCCAAACTACAAAGATCTCAAGCCACTGGAAGTCATTGGAAGAATTGTTGCTAATGAGATGTCACTTAAGGATAAGGAGGAACTTCACAACAAGTCAAGTGGTGCTTACAAAGCCTCAAGTCAAGCCCCTACATCATCAAGTGAGAAACAAACCTTCAATGAAGAATTGAGCTTAATGGTGAAGAACTTCAACTAATTCTACAAGAGTAGAAGCAAAGAAAGAAGCTCCAAGTCAAGGTCTTATCATGACAAAAGATCTTCTAGTCGAGAGCGCAATTGCTACAATTGTGGGAGACCCGGACACTATTCCAATGAGTGTACGACACCCTACAAAATAAGAGAAGATTCTCCAAAAATAAGAAGCAAAAGAGAAGATTCACCACCAAGAGAGAGGAGGAGTAGAGATGATCGTTATGAACGAAGACCCTCACGGAGAAGCAAGGATTCGGAAAGGAAGGATAAGTCATCAAGGAGCTACACAAAACGAAGACATCAAGATCATGTTGGTGAATGGGTATCCGGCTCTGACTCCGACCATCACTCTGAGAGAAGCTATCACTCCGACTCCGAATATACTCAAGATGAAGGTGATGCCGGTCTAGAACTTGTGTCAACCAACTCCTACGACATATTTGAGTCACAAAATGAAGGAATTGGAAGATGCTTCATGGCCAAAGGTCCAAAGGTAACACATCCTGAGTATGTTGATTTCAATAGTGATGAAGATGACTTTCTTGTGGATGATGATTTACTTGTTGACAACTCTAGTGATGAATACTATGATGAAACGTCAATTAATCATGCTAATCAAGATAAAACGAATGACAATGATAAGGAGAAGATTGAGCTTCTAACTAAAGAACTAAACACTCTTAAGTTGGCTCATGAAACTATCTTCGAAGATCATCGAGAACTTTTAAGGGATCATGAGAAGTTACGCTTTGAAAAGCTCAATCTTGAGAAAGAGCATGAGTTCTTAAAAGCAATCAATGATGGTCTCCGCAAGAAAAGTTCTTCTTACATTGCCAAGCGTTTACTCTTATCTACTTACATGCCTCAAGTCAAGTCTAGTAACAAGTACAAGAAAGATCCTTCCTCTAGTAGTAACAATAATAATGTCAAATCCAATATTGTTACTTCTAGTAGTTCTCTTGATTCCACTAATGATTCTCTTAGCCAAGTTACACTTGAGCAAGAAAATAGCTTATTGAAGGGAATTATAGAGAAAGGTGTTTACAAGAGCCTTGCCGGGAGTAAGCAATTCGAGGAAATTGTATGCAAGCAAGGAAGGCACCGGAAGAATCAAGGTGTTGGTTTTGAACGAAAGTTCAATGCCAATGAAGTTGAGTGGGAAGAAGATCAATACCCCAAGACGAAGTTTGTTCCTCAACAAGATAAGTATGATCCTACTTCTTTCAAAGGAACACAAGCACAAGATGATCTTCCACCATGAGACCACAAGAACAAAGGCAAGGACACGCTTCAAGAAGAGATTGATGCATTTGAAGAAGCAGCTAAGGTCTCGGTCAAGTGGATTCCCAAGACTATGTCAAGTTCTACTTCATCAAGTACAACTACAACTCCAAGGACTCCCATCAAGATGATGTGGATCCCAAAGAATAAGAACTAGAGAGTTCTTGAGGGTGACTCCGCCAACATTCTTCACTCATATCATTATGGCAAGAACAAGTGCAATCAACTTCCATATCTTGCACTAGTTCAAGGAGTTACAAACCCTCATGTTGGTAAGGCAAGGGACAAGGTAACCTAATGTTTTCATGGACATCATTTTGTGTGTGCATCACTCTATGTCTATGGATATTCTTGTTTGTTCCTTGTGGGACTAACCCATGTAGGTATTGAAAGTGCAACTCACTCCAAAGGATTGCTCCAAACGATCTACATCAATATTGAGCATCCACATCTTCAACACCTACATGAAGTCATCATCGACAAAACCCAAGGTTAGTTCATCTCTCTAAGGGGGGATCTCACATATAGGGGGAGCTTAACTCTAAGGATTGAGTCAAAGCAACTCTAATGGTGTGAACACATCAATGCATTATGTAAAAGTGGTAACCCCACTTGAGCTTAAACGATGAGTATGACCTATGATCAAATGTTTCTCATTTGACTCCTAAGTCAATATACTCATATATAGATGACCTAGTCATCACCAATTGTTTGATAGATGCTAGAATTGGTTGTGCATGCTTTGCCACATATTTCATTTGCCATCTTATTGTGAGAGCATGTTGGTGCATATTTTACTCATTCAAGGACATCCACTTGTTGTTTTGATTGTTTGGTTCCTTTTCCTTTTGCCAAGTGGATGGACAAGAATGCCTAAGAACCTTCTCTAGCTATATATGCTTTTCTCGTCTCAAACTCTATTCTTGCTACATCAAAAAATTTGATCAAGTCAGATTCGAACCACTCTGTGTGAGGAGCACTCGGAGTCCCCGATTCGTCACAGACTTAAACTTCCAAAACCTCTTTGTGATTCTCGGTCTAACCGATTCCTCCATTTCGGTCCTACCGAGATCATTAAGTTGATCTGAGTTTTCGACCTCGGTGCAACCGATTTGAACTATTCGGTCACACCGAGTTGCTGTAACTGTACACGGTAATGCATCTCGGTGCCACCGAGTTGTTCCACTCGGTCACAACAACAGTGTCGGGCTATATATAGTCACGGGCAAAAATTTTGGAATTTCTCCGAACCCCTTCGCCCGCGCAATAGCTCGCTCTGCCTCCAAGGTCTCCGGATCGTCTCCTCGTCGCCAGCCGCCTCCTGTCGCTGGTCTCCGCCGCCGTCAACGGAATTCAGCCCCGCCGTTGCCGCCATAGCGAGTTCATCGCCGAGCTAGGGTATGGACTCGATCACTGTGCTATCCTCATCCGATTCCTAGCACATTGTGTTCTTATTGATTCTTGCCACGATTGAAACACTCCTGTCCAGTCAATGCAATCCTTAGATTAGATGAGATTTGAAAATTTAGGGTTAGGTTTCCGCCGAAACCATCTCGGACCCACCGAGTTGTAAAACTCGGTCCCACCGATCTGGCTTATGCCATTGCACTAGTAAGTCTCGGTCTGACCGATAATTGCTAATCGGTGAGACCAATTTTAAGACTTTGTGAAACCCTAGCTGTCTCGGTGCCACCGAACTGTGACTCGGTCCAACCGATTTCATCAGTTTAGGTTCCAAAACAGCTTCGGTATCACCGAGTTTGAAAATCTGTTGATCCAAAATGCTTTCTGTGGAAAACTAAAACTGAATTTTTGAGTCATTCTTTTGCAAAACTCTCTGCATTTTGTGATGCTCATCCACTCTACCTCATCTATAACTCTTCACAGGGTCAGCAGTCAGTGTTTGCAGCATGTCAGACCAAAGTGATAGTCAGAACAGGTCAGAAGAGCAGGTGCACATGAGTGAGGGCACTAGTCCCTCCAGCACTTCAGATGAAGGCAGCAGGAGCACCCCAAGCAATTTGCCTAAAGCTGCCACCAGACAAAGGAAGAAGAAAACCTCAGATTCTGAAGATGAGGATTATGTGGCAGAAGAGGATGAGGCAACCTCCAAGAAGGTAGTGATCAAGAAGGAGTATGGCTCAGCACATAGCACAAAGCCTGGCTTGAAAATCAAAAGGCCAGCAGGTAGACAGCCTATGCCAAAGGTCAGAGCATCTACTCAATTACCTGAAAAGCCTGATCCCAAAGAGCCAGTTGCTGCAGAAGGAAAGAAATGGAAGGAAAGGGTCAAGAAGACCCCAACCAGAGTTATTGGGAAACCTTCCATGATGGAAGAGGAAGAAGAGATTGCTGCACCAGCACCCAAAGCACCAAAGCTTATGGGTGATGCTATTAGATCAGGGGCTGCCACATCTAAGACCAAGGAAGCACCCAAAGCTGCCCTCAAGGCCAAGTCTACACCAAAGAGGAATACCAGGAGTATTCCAGCTGCTGAGAAAAAAAATGCCCCAGTGCCTGAGATTGCTGAAGAGGATGATGAAGAAGGACAAGTCCTAAGGAAGCTTAAGCCCAAGATACCAGACCACAATGATGCTCATCCTGTGAGAGAAAACATGAATATCAGAAGAGACTCAGGGTTGAGGCTATGGAGGATGTCAGATCCATATGCCACAAGGAGAAGGACTGCTGTGGATTACAGGTTCCACACAAAGGAATATCAAGACTTTTATGAGACCATCTTGCTAGATAAGAAGCTTATCGTTTGTGATATGAGGTGGGCCAACTGGACCTATATGAAGGAAAATGAAGAGCACTATCCTGGAGTGCAAGACAGTTTTGTTGCTTTTGGAGTTGCTGACTTTGTTGGGCAGAAGCTCACCAACTGGAACGATGAACTTATCATGCAGTTTTACTCCACAACACACTTTTATCCAGATGGCAGGATAGTGTGGATGTCAGAAGGAACCAGATATCAGTCTACCATAGATGAGTGGGCAAAGTTGATCAATGCCCCACAGGAAACTGAAGATGACCTGGACATATATGGGAAGAAGAAAAAGGACCACCATTCCATGGAACACATGTACAAGGAGATCCCAGATGATGCACTTGAGACATTCAAGTTTGGATCAGTACATTTTCTGCTGTCAGGGCTGCCTACGATCAACTGGATCTTAAGGAATACTCTTTTTCCCAAGTCAGGTGACCACAACATGATTAGAGGGCATGCAATCAATTTGCTTCATGTTTTCGATGTGCCTCAGAAATTCAAGGTCATGAGCCTTATGGTTGAAACCATTAAGAGGACTGCAGCAAACCAGAAGAGGAGTTGTGGATATGCCCCTCAGATCCAGGAGTTGATTAACTCAAAGATGGGCACAGGCAAATATCTATTGGATAAGGAACATTTTCCTCTCTATCCAAACTTTGAGGACAATCAGTTTGTCATGAATGATAATGAACCATCGTCAGTACAAGCTGAAGAGAAGAAGGAGAAGGCAAGGAAGGAGAAGGCTGCCAAGATGCCAACTCAAGAGGAGGCATCTGAGTATTTCTTGAAGAACAAGCAGGAGCAGCTTGGTTACTTAATAGCATCATCTCTGAGGATTGAGAAAGGATTGGCCACCCTCACTCAGAATCAGGAGAGCTTGGAAAGAATCATGGAACTCAAACTCCATGATCTAGATGTCAAAGTAACTAAGATTCAGTCAGCTCCGGAGCAGCTGCAGGATGACATGCAGGAGAGGCAGGGCAAGACTACCAATAATGTGTTTGCCAGAGTGCCTAGAGCCCAGAGGACAGCTACAGTGCCTGTGACAGACACTAGAGCAACATCATCTACACCAGCTACAGCTCCTATAGCTCCAGTGCAACCAGCTCCAGCATCAACCCCAGCTCCATCTACTTCAACTGAAGCCTTCATTCTTGGAGTTATCCGGACTCCACCACCACCTGAAGATCAAGCCTGAGAGTCGATCTAGCACTATGCATTTTCTAGGAACTTTTTGGTAACTTGTTGCCATAGGGGGAGAAAAATGTATAGATCATAGGCTTCGAGAGAGAGAGTGTTGCTTTTGTTCTCTCTTGCTTTGGTGGTTTTAAACTTGTTTTCTTTTGATTGCTTGAGATACTATGCTATTCTTGTGAGACATTGATGATCATGTGTTTGATCATAAGCTACACTTATGCATGTTTGATGATATTATCTTATCTATCCTATGTGATCATTCACTTTGCTTGGTGATGAGTGCATGTATTCAATATTTATAATTTTGAGCGCTCCACCAAGATGTATGTGACATGTAAGAGTAACCCATGAGCCTAATTTCTTGTGCATTTGCAGTCCAAAGCAAATCTTAATCTATGCACAAATTTAGGGGGAGCTCCTGCTTATCACATACTTCTCAAAGCGACGATGTTTTTTAATTCTATTATCATTTGTCGAAGCTTTGATCTATATGTTGTCATCAATTACCAAACAGGGGGAGATTGAAAGTGCAACTATCCCTATGTGGTTTTGGTAATTCATAACAACATATAGCTCATTGAGCTAATGCTATTCCAAGACTATTATTTCAGGAAAGCTCAATGAATGGCATGGCATGGATGATGAAAGTGGATCCCTCAAAATGCTAATGACAAAGGGTTGGCTCAAGCTCAAAAGCTCAAGACTCTTCATTTTGTATTTTCGTGATCCAAGATCACATTGAGTCTATAGGAAAAGCCAATACAATTAAGAAGGGATGAGGTGTTGCTTAATGAGCCTCTTGCTTCATGTGCTTAGTGATATGCTCCACAACCCTCAACTACTTTCTCACATCCACATATAACCTAAACATAAAGCCAAAATCATTCACACTGATTCTTCCTATCCAGCGCCACCGATTTCAAAAGTCATAGCCACTGCCACAAACCCTAGGCAAATCGGTTCTACCGATAGGGATCTCGGTCTCACCGAGATGGGATTGTAATCTCTCTGTTTCCCTTCGTAACGTTTCGGTCTAACCGAAGTGAGCGATCGGTCCCACCGAGATTGCAATGTAAACTCTCGGTTTCCCTTTTGTAACATTTTGGTCTCACTGAAAGAGCAAATCGGTCCCACCGAGTTTACCTGACCAACTCTCTGGTTAGCTAATTACCAAAATCAGTCTCACCGAGTTTGTGTAATCAGTCTCATCGAGATTACGTTATTCCCTAACCCTAACCATATCGGTCCTACCGAGATGCATGTCAGTCCCACCGAAAATCCTAACGGTCACTACGTTTACTAAATCGGTCCGACCGAGTCTGTTGAATCGGCCTCACCGAGTTTGGTAAATTGTGTGTAACGGTTAGATTTTGTGTGGAGGCTATATATACCCCTCCACCTCCTCTTAATTCGTGGAGAGAGCCATCAGAACAAGCCTACACTTCCAACTTACCATTTCTGAGAGAGAACCACCTACTCATGCGTTGAGGCCAAGATATTCCATTCCTACCATATGAATCTTGATCTCTAGCCTTCCCCAAGTTGCTTTACACTCAAATCTTCTTTCCACCAGATCCAAAACCTATGAGAGAGAGTTGAGTGTTGGGGAGACTATCATTTGAAGCACAAGAGCAAGGAGTTCATCATCAACACACCATTTGTTACTTCTTGGAGAGTGGTGTCTCCTAGATTGGCTAGGTGTCACTTGGGAGCCTCCGACAAGATTGTGGAGTTGAACCAAGGAGTTTGTAAGGGCATGGAGATCGCCTACTTCGTGAAGATCTACCGCTAGTGAGGCAAGTCCTTCGTGGGCGATGGCCATGGTGGGATAGAAAAGGTTGCTTCTTCGTGGACCCTTCATGGGTGGAGCCCTCCGTGGACTTGCGCAACCGTTACCCTTCGTGGGTTGAAGTCTCCATCAACGTGGATGTACGATAGCACCACCTATCCGAACCACGCCAAAAACATCCTATCTCCAAATGCGTTTGAATCCTCCAAACCCTTTCCCTTACTTTCTTCCAAGTTGCATGCTTTAATTTCCGCTGCCAATATACTCTTTGCATGCTTGCTTGAATTGTGTGATGATTGCTTGACTTGTCCTAAGATAGCTAAAATCTGCCAAACTCTAAAACTGGGAAAAGGTTAAGTTTTTAATTGGTCAAGTAGTCTAATCACCCCCCCCCCTCTAGACATACTTCAAGGTCCTACAAGTGGTATCAGAGCTTGGTCTCCATTTGCTTTGATTTCCATAGCTTTTGGTGGTCATAGCCTTGGTTTCACAACCTAGGAGAGTATGGCGTCTAGCGAGGGAAATTATCACCGTAGAGGTGCTTACTTTGATGCTACTAATTTTGCTAGTTGGAAGCATAATATGAAAATGCATATTCTCGGACATAACCCCGCCGTTTAGGCAATTATTTGTATTGGCTTGCAAGGTGAATTCTTTGATGGGAGAGAGTCGAACCGTGAAGCTAATGCGGAAGAATTGAAGATGCTGCAATACAACGCTCAAGCTTGCGATATCATCTTCAACGGATTGTGCCCCGAAGAATTCAACAAAATCAACCGTCTTGAGAACGCAAAGGAAATTTGGGATACTTTGATTGATATGCATGAAGGTACCAAATCCGTCAAGGAATCCAGGTTGGATGTGCTCCAAAGTCAGCTTGACAAGTTCAAAATGAAGGGTGGTGAAGGTGTCGCTGAAATTTACTCTAGGCTTGCTCTTATGACAAATGAGATTGCCAGCTTAGGGAGTGAAGAGATGACTGACAAGTTCATCATTAAGAAGATCCTAAGAGCATTGGATGGAAAGTATGATACCATGTGCACATTGATCCAAATGATGCCAAACTACAAAGATCTCAAGCCAACAGAAGTTATTGGAAGAATTGTTGCTCATGAGAGGTCACTTAAGGATAAGGAGGAACTTCACAACAAGTCAAGTGGTGCTTACAAAGCCTCAAGTGAAGCCCCTACATCATCAAGTGAGAAACAAACCTTCAATGAAGAATTGAGCTTAATGGTGAAGAACTTCAACAAATTCTACAAGAGTAGAAGCAAAGAAAGAAGCTCCAAGTCAAGGTCTTATCATGACAAAAGATCTTCTAGTCGAGAGCGCAATTGCTACAATTGTGGGAGACCCGGACACTATTCCAATGAGTGTATGGCACCCTACAAAAGAAGAGA
This sequence comes from Triticum aestivum, assembly GCF_018294505.1. Lineage (NCBI taxonomy): Eukaryota > Viridiplantae > Streptophyta > Magnoliopsida > Poales > Poaceae > Triticum > Triticum aestivum. Next base: position 667,279,503 of record NC_057807.1, on the reverse strand, counting down.
AGATTCTCCAAAAAGAAGAAGCAAAAGAGAATATTCACCACCAAGAGAGAGGAGGAGTAGAGATGATCGTTATGAACGAAGACCCTCACGGAGAAGCAAGGATTCAGAAAGGAAGGATAAGTCATCAAGGAGCTACACAAAACGAAGACATCAAGATCATGCTGGTGAATGGGTATCCGGCTCCGACTCCGACCATCACTCTGAGAGAAGCTATCACTCCGACTCCGAATATACTCAAGATGAAGGTGTTGCCGGTCTAGAACTTGTGTCAACCAACTCCTACGACATATTTGAGTCACAAAATGAAGGAATTGGAAGATGCTTCATGGCCAAAGGTCCAAAGGTAACACATCCTGAGTATGTTGATTTCAATAGTGATGAAGATGACTTGCTTGTGGATGATGATTTACTTGTTGACAACTCTAGTGATGAATACTATGATGAAACGTCAATTAATCATGCTAATCAAGATAAAACGAATGACAATGATAAGGAGAAGATTGAGCTTCTAACTAAAGAACTAAACACTCTTAAGTTGGCTCATGAAACTATCTTCGAAGATCATCGAGAACTTTTAAGGGCTCATGAGAAGTTACGCTTTGAAAAGCTCAATCTTGAGAAAGAGCATGAATTCTTAAAAGCAATCAATGATGATCTCCGCAAGAAAAGTTCTTCTTACATTGCCAAGCGTTTACTCTTATATACTTACATGCCTCAAGTCAAGTCTAGTAACAAGTACAAGAAAGATCCTTGCTCTAGTAGTAACAATAATAATGTCAAATCCAATATTGTTGCTTCTAGTAGTTCTCTTGATTCCACTAATGATTCTCTTAGCCAAGTTACACTTGAGCAAGAAAATAGCTTATTGAAGGGAATTATAGAGAAAGGTGTTTACAAGAGCCTTGCCGGGAGTAAGCAATTCGAGGAAATTGTACGCAAGCAAGGAAGGCACCGGAAGAATCAAGGTGTTGGTTTTGAACGAAAGTTCAATGCCAATGGAGTTGAGTGGGAAGAAGATCAATACCCCAAGATGAAGTTTGTTCCTCAACAAGAGAAGTATGATCCTACTTCTTTCAAAGGAACACAAGCACAAGATGATCTTCCACCACGAGACCACAAGAACAAAGGCAAGGACAAGCTTCAAGATGAGATTGATGCATTTGAAGAAGCACCTAAGGTCTCGGTCAAGTGGATTCCCAAGACTATGTCAAGTTCTACTTCATCAAGTACAACTACAACTCCAAGGACTCCCATCAAGATGATGTGGATCCCGAAGAAGAAGAACTAGAGAGTTCTTGAGGGTGACTCCGCCAACATTCTTCACTCATATCATTATGGCAAGAACAAGTGCAATCAACTTCCATATCTTGCACTAGTTCAAGGAGTCACAAACCCTCAAGTTGGTAAGGCAAGGGACAAGGTAACCTAATGTTTTCATGGACATCATTTTGTGTGTGCATCACTCTATGTATATGGATATTCTTGTTTGTTCCTTGTGGGACTAACCCATGTAGGTATTGAAAGTGCAACTCACTCCAAAGGATTGCTCCAAACGATCTACATCAACATTGAGCATCCACATCTTCAACACCTACATGAAGTCATCACCGACAAAACCCAAGGTTAGTTCATCCCTCTAAAGGGGGATCTCACATATAGGGGGAGCTTAACTCTAAGGATTGAGTCAAAGCAACTCTAATGGTGTGAACACATCAATGCATTATGTAAAAGTGGTAACCCTAAGTATGACCTATGATCAAATGTTTCTCATTTGACTCCTAAGTCAATATACTCATATATAGATGACCTAGTCATCGCCAATTGTTTGATAGATGCTAGAATTGGTTGTGCATGCTTTGCCACATATTTGATTTGTCATCTTATTGTGAGAGCATGTTGGTGCATATTTTACTCATTCAAGGATATCCACTTGTTGTTTTGATTGTTTGGTTCCTTTTCTTTTTGCCAAGTGGATGGACAAGAATGCCTAAGAACCTTCTCTAGCTATCTATGCTTTTCTCGTCTCAAACTCTATTCTTGCTACATCACAAAATTTGTTTTTCAGTTACAGGGGCACTTCTGTTTTTCAGTCCTTTACCAATTTGTTTAGAGAGCTAAATGACCGTGAAACAGTAAATCACAGCAAAACAAACTCTGAAAAGGCAGAAAAGAAAAAACTATATAAAAAACTATAAAGCAAAAATATTCACAAAAAAACTAAATACAGCCAAAAAACTACTCAGAAATAAATAGAAGAAAAAAATAAAGCAGAAAAGAAAAAACTATATAAAAAAACTACTCAAAAATAAATAGAAGAAAATAAATAATGCAGAAAAGAAAAAAAATTATATAAAGCAAAAATATTCAAAAAAGAAACTAAATACAACAAAAAAACTACTAAGAAATAAATAGAAGAAAAAAATAAAGCAGAAAAGAAAAAACTATATAAAAATTTACTCAAATATAAATAGAAGTAATGCAGGAAAAAAATTATATAAAAAAATGTTGGAGCGCTGCCCAGTGGGCCTGCCAGACCTAGGGTATGGAAATACAGGCCCAGAAGGGCCAGCAGGCTAACAGGGCAGCGCGCCCTAGTTAGGCCCAGAAGCCTGCTATATAGAGGAGTTCGAAAGGGCGGCCGCGGCTGGGTTTATAAACCAGTGCGGCTGCCCTTCGCTTGGCGAGGTGGGACTAAAAGTAGCGCACTGCGGGTGGCAGCGCACGACAATTAATACCGGTTGGTGGCTCCAACCGATACTAATGTGTTGCCCTTTAGTACCGGTTGGAGCCACCAACCGGTACTAAAGGCCCTCGTTTCCCGCCGCTTGGCCTGGCCAAAATTGGCCTTTAGTACCGGTTGGAGGCTCCAACCGGTACTAAAGGCTCCCCCTATATATATACTACACTTACGAAAAATCAGTTATCATCGCCACTTTGTTCCACTTCTCGCGCGAGACATCGATCTGCTAGCCGCCGCCGCCGCCGCGCCACCGTGCCGTCGCCCCCGCCGCACGTCGTCGGCGTCCCTGCCGCCCTCGCCGCCCCCGCCGCCCATTGTCGTTGTCCCCGTCGTCACTGCGCGCCCCCGCCGCCCCCGTCGCCGTCCCCAGCCGCCGCCCTCGCCGCCCCCGCCGCCCGTACGCGCCCGCTCCATACACACACGCATACACACATACACACACATGCACACACACACACACTTACACACACACATACACACATACACACACACACTACACGTACACTACACATGTACGTACACACATACACACACTACACTACACACACACACATATTTTTTTTACTTATTTCCTATTTTCTATTGTTTAGATGAATTAATTAATATAACTAGTTTATTTTTAGAATGTTAGAAATGTTAATGCATGTTAGATGAATTAGAACTAGTTTATTTTTAGTAAGAAAATTTATGTATATGAGATTATTTGAACTAGTTGAATTAATAGAACTAGTTATATTATTTGAACTTGTTGAATTAATACAACTAATTTATTTTTAGTAAATGCTTAGTTGAACTAATTGAATTACTATAACTAGTTTATTTTTAGTAAATGTTTAGTTGAACTAGTTGAATTAATAGAAATAGTTTATTTTTAGTAAGAAAATTTAGGTACGTATATGTGATTATTATTTGAACTAGTTGAATTAATAGAACTAGTTATATTATTTGAACTAGTTGAATTAATAGAACTAGTTTATTTTTAGTAAATGCATAGTTGAACTAATTGAATTAACAGAACTAGTTTATTTTTAGTAAATGCTTAGTTGAACTAATTGAATTAATATAACTAGTTTATTTTTAATAAATGCTTAGTTGAACTAGCTAGTTGAATTAATAGAACTAGTTTATTTTTAGTAAATGCTTAGTTGAACTAATTGAATTACTATAACTAGTTTATTTTTAGTAAATATTTAGTTGAACTAGTTGAATTAATAGAAATAGTTTATTTTTAGTAAGAAAATTTAGGTACGTATATGTGATTATTATTTGAACTAGTTGAATTAATAGAACTAGTTATATTATTTGAACTAGTTGAATTAATATAACTAGTTTATTTTTAGTAAATGCATAGTTGAACTAATTGAATTAACAGAACTAGTTTATTTTTAGTAAATGCTTAGTTGAACTAATTGAATTAATATAACTAGTTTATTTTTAATAAATGCTTAGTTGAACTAGCTAGTTGAATTAATAGAACTAGTTTATTTTTAGTAAATGCTTAGTTGAACTAATTGAATTAATATAACTAGTTTATTTTTAGTAAATGTTTAGTTAAACTAGTTGAATTAATATAACTAGTTTATTTTTAGTAAATGCTTAGTTGAATTAATAGAAGTAGTTGAATTAATTGAAGTAGTTGAATTAATTGAATTAGTAAGTGTTTAATGTTTCGTCTAATATGAACATAGGAAATGTCGTCTGACGACGGAACTAAAGGCTCCCCCTATATATATACTACACTTACGAAAAATCAGTTATCATCGCCACTTTGTTCCACTTCTCGCGCGAGACATCGATCTGCTAGCCGCCGCCCCCGCCGCACGTCGTCGGCGTCCCTGCCGCCCTCGCCGCCCCCGCCGCCCATCGTCGTTGTCCCCGTCGTCACTGCGCGCCCCCGCCGCCCCCCGTCGCCGTCCCCAGCCGCCGCCCTCGCCGCCCCCGCCGCCCGTACGCGCCCGCTCCATACACACACGCATACACACATACACACACATGCACACACACACACTTACACACACACATACACACATACACAAACACACTACACGTACACTACACATGTACGTACACACATACACACACTACACTACACACACACACATATTTTTTTACTTATTTTCTGTTTTCTATTGTTTAGAATAATTAATTAATATAACTAGTTTACTTTTAGAATGTTAGAAATGTTAATGCATGTTAGATGAATTAGAACTAGTTTATTTTTAGTAAGAAAATTTATGTATATGAGATTATTTGAACTAGTTGAATTAATAGAACTAGTTATATTATTTGAACTTGTTGAATTAATACAACTAGTTTATTTTTAGTAAATGCTTAGTTGAACTAATTGAATTACTATAACTAGTTTATTTTTAGTAAATGTTTAGTTGAACTAGTTGAATTAATAGAAATAGTTTATTTTTAGTAAGAAAATTTAGGTATATGTGATTATTATTTGAACTAGTTGAATTAATAGAACTAGTTTATTTTTAGTAAATGCATAGTTGAACTAATTGAATTAACAGAACTAGTTTATTTTTAATAAATGCTTAGTTGAACTAATTGAATTAATATAACTAGTTTATTTTTAATAAATGCTTAGTTGAACTAGATAGTTGAATTAATAGAACTAGTTTATTTTTAGTAAATGCTTAGTTGAACTAATTGAATTAATATAACTAGTTTATTTTTAGTAAATGTTTAGTTAAACTAGTTGAATTAATATAACTAGTTTATTTTTAGTAAATGCTTAGTTGAATTAATAGAAGTAGTTCAATTAATAGAAGTAGTTGAATTAATTGAATTAGTAAGTGTTTAATGTTTCGCCTAATATGAACATAGGAAATGTCGTCTGACGACGGAAAAAATTTCATTATGTGCAAATACTGTGAAGACCAGCGCGGCCAGTGCGACAGAAATTTTCTTGTTGATGATATGCGATTCAGCATCAAGCTGGATGAGACCTTTGAATTCGATACAGTAAGTCACAACGACACGTCTGTTTTCGTAATTAAGCATGACTTATATATGCTTCATTTTCCTAACTTATACTTTTTAATTTTCACTATTCTACTAGCGCATCCCCTGCCATGCAAGAATTTTTGTCTTGGATAAGATAGGTTTCAATGATATGGAAACTATGGAGGTAAAGAGAGTTTACCTGAAAACTGAGCATAGTCATACTTTCAACGTCAAAGTATATAATGCACACACGTACACCTATTTTGAATACAAAACTTGGCAAGCACTATGCAAGGCTTATGCATTTGAGCTTGGTATGGTTATCACCTTTGATATTCGTCCGGAAGATAATATTGAAGGTAATAGAGACATATGGGTCGATGTGCAGACGCCTCCAATTCTACCATTATGTGAGTTCTTCTCAACTATATTTTTGTCTTTGATATTGCTTATTCAAAAATAATTGACAACTAATTTCTATTGACAGCTTATCTCCATTCAAGCAAACATGTCCGACGCTTGGTAGACAGGACCTACTACTGTCCCGGAGATGAACTAAACTGCGAGGAGATAAGTCATTATGTTTCATGGCTTGAGGATCTTCATACTGTCAAGACAAATTTTCTTCCTGCACTTAGAAATGTTAGTACTCAAAACGTGCGACCAATAGTGATGGTATTGAACTACAGTCACATCTATTTAGGAATGATGGTAAGATTTTTACTATTTGTCCTCAGTGCATCTTTTGCATACATAATTTTTTTGCTAAACTTTCATTGCTAAGTATATTAATTATGTACTATACGATGTTCTTCAATAGGGACAACCGATGATAGTTGTGCCTCAGGGGATCGAGACTAAAGGTCGCATGTCAATTGTTAGCTTACGGCCAAGATATCCTACATTGCACATGAATGCATTCAGGATTTCTAGAAGCGATGAATGCTTAATAGTGAAAGATTGGAGGAAAATTGTTAACGATCGCAGAGAAGTACTAGGGGGCAGCAATGAGAAGCGCAGCCCACGATTAGGATACAGGTTCATCTGCATGCTCCAGTATGATGAATCAGGAGAGCTATACATGTCCTATGCTATTTTACCAGCGAGAGAGTAGCTAGCAGGAGTGATTTAGCTAGTTCATGCTGCTCTTAGTACTTGTCCTTTCATGTCCGTGTTCTTCGTTCTGAACTTAATCTCAAAGAGTGATTTGCTTTTGTGGTGTTATATATGAATGCTTATAATATCATGACAATCATGTTGAACTCGATGATATTTTTGCTTCTGGTACAAGTGAATGTTTCTTCTTTAAGCTATTGTTGGTGGTGATTAGATAGCGGTAATGACTATGATGATTAAATAGTGATAATGACGACTACAATGTTTTTTAGCTAGCTAGCTAGAGTATGTTGATGATATGATGCAAGAGTTTTTATATTAATATGATGATGATGATGAGTTATTATATCATCTAATGAAAGAAACCACAGATTAGTTTCAGCTGGATGGATCCTACCTAAGTGATCAAGTATATATATGCCATATCCATATTATACTTGATCACCTAATTATTATACTTGATCACCTAATTAGGTGATCAAGTATAATATCGATATGGCATATATATACTTGATCACTTAGCTAGCTAGATCCTCCAGTCGAAACTAATCCACGGTACTTTCACCTAATGATTTAACAACTCATTTATAATGTAAAACAATCACTAAATTAAATTGAAAACACAAAACTGAAGCAAAAATTTAAAAACACACACAAACATTTAGTACCGGTTGGTGTTACCAACCGGTACTAAAGCCCTACGCGCACACGGGCCTGGCTCATGCCACGTGTTTGCACTTTAGCGCCGGTTCGTGACGAACCGGTACTAAAGGGGGGACCTTTAGTCCCCACTCTTTAGTGCCGGTTGGCGAACCGACACTAAAGGCCGTCACGAACCGGCACTAAAGGCCGGTTCTGCACTAGTGTACATCGGAGGAGGACATCATTGAGGAGGAGTCGGACGACGAGGAGTAGTTGAATTATCTTTTTTATCTATCTATGCTGAGAACTATCCTCTACTCTCTAGTATCCTCGATCTCAGCACTGTAAACACATTTTTAAAGCGCCGCGCGTTGCGATTCTGTTGGAGATGCTCTAACATGGCAGACGAGTGCTTTAATGTTGCCCACAAGATGCGCGAGTATTACTAGTAGTATTTTTCTTGCCATGTTGTGATTTTAAAACCACGAGTGTGAACATGCAGAGGAGCAATGAAGACCAAACACGGGATATTCGGGGCATCTTCAAGGAGCATGGCAAGTTATAGAGGAGCTGCACCGAACCTGTAAAACAAGCTTTGGTAAGTAACACCCTTTCAATTACTTTCGTTTAGCCTCGTGTTCTTCGATGTGTATATGTTGTAGTTTCTGTTTCTCTTAAGCATGGTGTTCTTCAATGTGTAATAAGAAGAGTCTTAATCGTCCTAATGCTTTCGTTTTGAACTTGATGTAGGAAGTGGGTGTTCTCACCTTGTAGTCTGTTTTTATATTTCTTTTCCTTTTGAATTCACTTCTCCGAGTTCTGTTTATCTGGCTTCTACTAAATGGATCTAGGTTTCTTTGAGTATTGATTTAAAAAAGAAGTAACTTCATGTCAGGATGCAGTTCCTGCGAGGAGGGAAGTATGGTCAACCTCGAGATCATGTTTCCAAAATGAGGTTGGATTACACACAAGGTGCCAGCTCCCTAATGATGCTGGATTAGACACAAGGTGCAAATTCCCAGATGATGCTGGATTACACACAAGCCAGGTGGAGTCGTCAGCTGTTCGTGTCCTCGTGGCATTAGTAAAGGCTGAAAGAAAGCGTGCAGCAGCCCTTGAGAATGTAGTTGAGTTCCTGAAGAAGCGAAAAGAGCAATCAGATGCTCTTTTCACCCAAGCCAAAGAAGAGATGGAAGAAGCCAGAAATAAGCTAGCAGAGGCAGAGCAGGCTAGGCGTCTCCTGCTATCTAAAAATGTTGTCAATACAAAATTTCCTTCATAATAGCTAGGTTCAAATGTTTATCCAGTCAGCATGCCTGTTGTGATGTCTGTGCATCTATTGATGTGGCACAAAATGTTTTTTTTCGGGTCATGTAATAACAGCAATTACTTTCCAAACAATAATAGATGAAGCATTGGACATGGTATAGTTCACGCGCAAGCCCGACATTCCAAGTTCAACTTCCACATCAAACTCATTCACAGATATATGCACATTCATACATAATGTCCACAACCATGATTCACTTCAAAGCCAAAAAATGTGAGGAGAGTTATAAATAAGGAAAAACCTCTCCTAGTTCCTGCTACTAGTGAGAGCACAACAAGTCAAGACCATGCGTAAATTAGTTATATTTTAGTCATTTTTTCTATTCTAAAATGCCTGCTGGCTCGCGGAAGGACGTGCTGCCGGCACACGCGTAGATTCAATGAAGGCAGGTGGGGCAGTCTTAAGCTGGTTGCACATGGCGAGGAGGCGTGCTCAGCCGGGCCTGCAGCGAGTGCGTCCCTCTTGGCCGGCGCGCTGGTTCAATGCCTGCGCTATGAGAGGTCGCGTCCGTGTCAGAGCAATCACACCCTCCTGTCCTTTTTTGTTTGGGTATAACAAAATCTCGTTTTCCATTCACATTTTACAAGTAAAATTCATGGACAAACTTTGACCCAAAGTACGATGGGGACTAGTAAACTAGAATGGAGGTAGTAGTTTTTATAATCAAAGAAGGGTTTCCCCTTCCGATTACTGAAAACGAGCATCTAAATCTAGACCATAGTATTTACCCTCAAACTACCAGGTTCAACATATCGCAACATAAACCCATACAACCATACGCCAAGGAGGTACGTAGTACTATGAATTCCATTTTCGCTCCATACCAATCGTTCTAAAACCTACTTACTACTTATAACGTGCCATTGAAAATCGGAACTCTTAACCCCGCTAAAAACGATATTTTAAACGTGGCTACTCGATCTGTGGCAACTGGCGAGCCACCGCGCTCCAAGTCGTTCACCTGTGGTCCCGACCATCAACTCCTACAAAGATGCTCCACCATGTACTCGGTACTCACGAATGCAGCAATCGTGCACCTAGGGTTTTAGGGTTTATTTGTTAATGTCACCTTTACGTAACACTCATGTGTGCGAGACAGCGAGAGGCCGACTGCATGCGTGCGCCTCTTATCTTCGTATATGTACTCCACCGTCTGTCTGGTGTCCAAAAAATTATCATAACTACTAGCAATGTGCCAATGCGTTTTCACATGATCAAAGTAGATTAATACATATTCACCGATTTGATAGAAAAAAGTCTAGTTTTGAAATACGTATATCACTAAAATATGTTATGTTTCACTCAAAATATATTCCTTTGGTGGTTTTGATGAGATAAGGGAGGAATGTTGTTGGTTTCAAGATTCGAGAAGTGGTATATGTCTAATTTCTACTCTTACTAGCAAGATGCCCGTGCGTTGCACGGAACATCAAGATCTTGTGGGAGAAAAGGATGAACGAGGGAAGGCCTTATCTGCAAATGCGGTGAAGAGTGTGGGTAAATTGCCATATTTTCCTTCCTATCCGTCAGATATAAATCGGACGACCTACATTGCAGGATGGCAGGCCCACCATTGTCACCAACTCTATTTTTTTATCCCTACTCTTATAAAAAGCATTGTCGGTGATGATCATGTGCCTGCCATCCTGCAATATAGGCCGTCCGATCTATATCTGACAGATAGGAAGGAAACTATGACAATTTTGCAAAAAGATACCCACACCCCTCTCCACATTTGCAAATAAGGCATTCCCTCGTTCATCATTTTCCCCCACAAGATAAACTACTCATACAAATGCATCTTGATGTTCCGTGCAACACATGGGCATCTTGCTAGTTGTTGCAAAAAGCCCATGTGTGTGAGAGAGAGGGAGAGTGGAGGAGGATGGAGTGCATGTGTGACAAAGACACAAGTAGTGTGTGTGCGATAGGTACCAGCTTAAAATGAGGCGATAGTGTGTGTGTGCACGATCGAGAGGGCATGTCTCGAGAAGGGAAGAAAAAGCTACATAGATACAAGGAGTGGGAGAGAGACATGTATGTGATGGTGGAAGGATGAGTGTGCGGGTGTATAAACCTATCTAGAGGCTAGCTAGTCGAGAAATGTTTGTGAGAGAAATACGAGTCGGGGTGCAAAAGTGAGAGTTTTGTGTGTGTGAGAGAGAGACGGTAGTCGGGAAGGGGAGTGGAAGCAGGAGTTGTGTGTGTGTCTGTGAGAGAGAGAGAGGAGACGGTAGTCGGGGTTGTCTGATCGGTGACAGTCTAGGATTGAGACGAAAAGGAGACCGAAACAAATGTTGTGTCTACAGGAGAGAGAGAGTAATTTTAGTGGTATGAGTCATATGTAGAGACATATAGGGTGTGTGAGAGAATCCCATAGAGAGAAAGACAAAGTGAAAGACGAGTGGAGAATGTGTGTAGCGGTGAAAAAGAAAGCTTAGGTACCGAGTGATACCAGAGAACGGTAGAGACGTGAGAGATAATGAAAACTGTGTAATGTATAATGATAGGGAGAGTGTGACACTTCTCAAGGGAGACGTCGAGAGACTATGTTTGCGAGGATAGGAGGAACATGAAGTGAGCGTGCGGGTGAGCTGGAGAAAAGAGAGTGATAGCTACCTGAAGGAGCATGCATGCGAGAGAGATGGGTGTGAAAGGAGTGAACAAAAAAGGGATTCAAATATTTGAATTCGAGATGATAATACATGTAATCCATACTCGGACCAAAATGGATCTATCAAACATGCATACTCATATGAATTCACGCACATCTATGTTATTTAATATGTAGATATTACTGATCCATACATTTTAGTGGAACATAATTTGGTTAAATTTTTTCGAATTCAACCTTAAGATTTCGAGATCGTTGTATTTGTAAATCATATTATACGTATAAAGGAGCAGAATTCTTTGTTGTGCTTTTGAAAGTATATATAAAAAATGATGTATATAGAATGTAATTCCAATTGAAAATGGATCCCGCCCGAAAAAAATAGTAGAATACAAACGGGATTCGAATTGAGTTGGCACGGTAAACGTGCACTCTGCAAAATTTGAATGAAGCGGGGAAAGTCGCATTAACCACCCGAAACCAAAATCTGCGAGATGGAAATCACTACTGCCTATCCCTACCATGCAAAGCCTATTTGCTGGATTTCTATAGGTTTCGATAGGGGTATGTTTGTAATTTCACCCAAAAGTGACATAACCGCCTCTCACCCGGATTCATACACGGTGGGCGCCAAAACACAGTGTGCCCTCGGCCGAAATCGACTCCCTCCCCGATTCATATTCATACATGGTGGGCGCCAAAAACAAACTCTCGTCGGCAAATATTCGGTGTATGCAAGATTACCGTCCTATCCCCAACCGACTAATGTTGTTGTGATGTAGTAGAAATTTGAAATGGGGGCTAAGTTTGTAAATTTCCTCGCATTTGAGACAAGCGTGCCCTGAATACATGGTCCCCCCCCCTTCCTCTCTACCTCCCTTTTCCCCATTCGTACTCCGTGGGCGCCAAAACACCCTCTCCACCCCACCCTCCTCCGTCCGCCGCCGTCCGCCACCCCATCCACCGCCGTCCTCGTCCACCATGCCGGAGCTGATACCCCGACGCCGCCGTTCATTACAAGAGATCGACCTCTCTCATCCACGCCTTCGCATCGGGATCCTTGCATCCCGTCCTCTCGCTTCATCTCCGCCATCGTCCACCTTGCCGGCGCTGCTCCTATGACCATCTCGTCCACCGCGCCCTACCGCCACCGTCTACCCTCCTAGATCTACTTCCACGCCGCCGACAACCATCGCTACCGCAGCACCATCAAATTCTCAGCAGATGCATCGCCGCACCAACTTATTTATCACAGCAAGAAAATAGATCGCCACTGCTTTACTCCCATTTCTTGTATTGGTTGTGAAGTTGCCTTTGTCTGGTTTGCACCTTCAGATCCGCCATGGCACGCTCAACACTATACTTATGGTTTTTCCCTTTTATATTCCACACTAGTTAAATCATAGTAGACTAAATTTCAAAATTGGGCCAGTCGATTTTTAAGAGCTCGCCGGAGTTCGCCGGTGCGATCCAAGGGGCTCGGGTGGTTGTGGGGCCTCGCCGAACAAAGAAAACTCAACGCAAGTGGGGAGTGGGGGTGGCGGAGGAACACAGGCGGTGGAGGCTGGTGGTCCGGCCGGCGGCCCGTGTGGTGTTCTGTATGGGAAGAATCATAGAAGAGGAAGAAGAAGGGTTAGGATATGTAGGATCTTCATCCAACTGCCTGAAATGGTCGAGAGACAGCTGGGAGTTGCATTCTTAATGCGCTCTGGTTCATCATGTATGGGCACTGCGCAACAAACATTTTATTATCCAAAATCTGCTTCCTCTTCTTTACCATGTTCCTGTTCCGTTCTTCTTTAATGTGTACTCTCTCCGTTCCTAAATACAAGTCTTTGTATAGATTCCACCATGGACTACATATGGAGCAAAATGTATCTGGATACATCTGTATGTGATCCATAGTGGAAATCTCTACCAAGACTTATATTTTGGAACGGAGTGAGTATGCTAGTAGTACAGTATGTTCCTTGTACTGAAGATGAGCAGGGACATTTGCAGTGTAGAGGTCTATACGGTCGGTTGTGATGGACACTTTGAGCCTCTTTGATTTGTAGGACCTTGTAAACATAGGAATAGGATTTGTAGTGGCCTGCCCACTTGAATCCTATAAGAATAGCAAGGAAATGCGCGGAGCTATGTCGCCTTTGAGAGTTATACTGATATTAACAGTACCGCACCTTCACTTGAAGAGAGCTGGTATCCGAAGCCTTTCTAGCCATACCGGCAATACTAGCACATATATTCCAGCAAGTTCCACTTTGCTGATTTTACTCTGATGCTTAAGGTTTTCCCGTTATATCTACACTATGATCTGTGTAGCTGCTTTGTGTCGCACTAGCAGCAGTCCACTCTTGAAGCTAAACACTCCAATGACTTACAAAATTGGCACCAAGGCATTGAGTGCCATTCTGGATGCAATGAAACTCATACGCTCCCCACCTGTTGACTCTTGTTCAGAATATGATCCTAATGACTATTCTAACCTCGAGGAGTCAAAGGCAGATGGCCTGTCCTGTTCACCCATCAAGGTGCATGTTCTAATTTGGCAATGTTTTATTGATTGCGGGTATCTTGCATATGTTGTCTTGCATTTCTTCTACTTTGTTGCACCGCCATCTGCTTAGTTTACTCATCATATATGTCGAGATGCCATGCCCATCATTATCAATACATATTCCATCTGTCATCATACCATGTTTTTTCACTCAAATGATGTTCATGTGCATCAGACATCAAAAAGGAAGAGGGTGATTGCCGAACCTGAAGGAGCACCAGCAAAGTCCTTGAAAAACGTGGTGGTGTCAGAGAAATCAGACAGCATCCCACTTATATTGGATGTACAACCAGTGATACAAAACGTAGGACCGACTCCAGCATAGTGTACCCATACTTCACTGGCCACACCACTAGCCCCACCACACAGGACCTGCACTCCAGCAAAAGGTATACCGATTTCATTTTCCATAGCACCAGCTATACCACAGAAAAATCCCACTCCAGCAAAAAGTACAGCAAGTCCACCGGCCGAAGACCTATCCCAACTGCAGAGACGGCCAATTCCTGCAGATTGGAACCCCATTCCATTTATTCCCAGTTTAAAAGACAATGCTTTCAATGTTCTTAGGGACTACGTGCATATATTCCCATCATGGGAAGATTATTGTGAAGACAAACACCATTTTCACATCTTCCTGTCCAACTTACGTGTAAGTGCTATTATTCATGGTTATTATTTTCCTATTTTCTGCTGATTGAACACATCAATGATTTACATTACATTGTTGTAACTAGGCGAGGGTCAATCTGGATAGTCATGACGAGCAAAACTTGCTTGTGCTTTTCAAGGAAGCATTGCAGCAGTATCGGTGTTTCCTGAGGAAATCACACTTTGGTGGCAAATCTATAAACGAATTTCCGGTGAAGTCTCCTGTGCTAAATTTAGAAGACGTTGAATAGAAAAACCTTGTTATGCACTGGTCTCATTCCCAGGATGAGGTACTGTCTATGAAATCACATGACAATTTGAACTTCTACTTTTCCGCATGTGCCTTATAGATCTTTTTTGCAGGAAATCTGCTCGAAGAAGAATTCCAGTTTGAAAAGAACGACAGGATATCGCAAATATGCAGCCCGCTGCTTTGCTCTTGTTAGTACCTGTTGTCCTGTATCACTGTACTTGCATACAAACCTAGTTCATTATGTGACAGCAGTATGCATGATAGCTTGCTTATCAATTGTTTGCTCCAAATTATCTGATATGTATGAATGGTTACATTAGTGTAGAATATATCCAATGCCAATGTTTTTTAGCTCTGCATTGTTCTTGTAAGTACATGTTATCCTTTATCAGTGTACTTATAATGACAGGTAGTTGTTCATGTACCATCACTCTGTAGCTTATTTTCCTTTGCTGTCCATTTTCTACACATCAGATCTATATTTACTCTTACCATAAGGTTGGTACTGAAGAAGTTTATCTGTGCATTGCTCTTCGCTGTACCTTTTGCCTGTATTGCTGCACTTACATTTATAGCTACTTGGTTATGTAGCATCACTCTTCATCTTATCTTAAATATTCTCCATTTTTTCATATATTATCACATCTATATTTACTCTTAACAAAATGTAGAATAAAGGCAATGCTTATGAAGAAGATTGTGTGGTAAACTTCTTGAATTGCCCCTCCCCCATCAGCATGGACAAGGCCTTTATAGAGCTTGTCTGCACCAATAATGTAAGTTTGTCCATCTCAAGCCTTCAAACTTTGTTGTATATATTTGGTTAGGCATGACTGCAAGAGCTGTTTATTTTTGGTGTTTGCATCAAATTGCATGTTTAAAGTTTATTATGTAGTTCATAAACAAAAGTTTGTCCTTTCTCAATTTAAGTTTTCAGTTGTACAACCAAGTTCCTTATTCATACCATGTAAATTAAACTATACAAAGCAAGTGATCTTCTTTTGCACTGCATGTATGCTTCTGTTCTTCATCCGTAATCCAATGGTGTGGTGAACCTACCCACTACAGCACAATGTCATATTCTGCAGTGTCTTAACTATGAACAATGTCATATCATTCTACTACTCCCTCCGTCCGAAAATACTTGTCATTGAAATGGATGTATCTAGATGAATTTTAGTTCTAGACACATCCATTTTGATGACAAGTAATTCCGGACGGAGGGAGTATTATTTAAACCGTCTCTTTATTTGCCAATCTAAAATGGGATAAATTGACAGCAGACTAACCATTGATACTTATGAGTTCTTGATCTGTAATCTAGTGGTGTCGTGAAGCTGCCAACTCCTTCACAATGTCATTTCCTACCATGTCTTGACCTGAACAATACCATATTGTGTTAATGCAATTTTAAACTGTGTCACTTTATTCGTCAGTAAGAAATGTGATGAATTGTCAGCACTGATACTTTTATGTGCAAAACCTGTCATCTGTCTGCTTGTTTATCTTTCAGAGTGAGGAAGATTTAAGTGTTGAACAAGCGCAGTCTCATCATCTTGCTCAGCTGATTGCGCTGCAGCTCCCCAGCAGGGCTAACCTTTCTTGAACTCTATTGAAGTGCTGTCGGTTTTGTATATTATTTTGTCGGCGTGTTTATTTGCACTGGTGGCGATCTTTGATGCCCAGTGTATGTAATCTGCTGTCTTCTTGTGCTTTATTATCATAGTGGCGAACTTTGATGCCCAGTGGATGTAATATGTTGTAATTTCTTTATTGTATAGTCTAGGTTTTTTCTTATTCACGATGCTGCAGTTATTTTACTATATATATATATCCTGTCTTCATAGTAAATCAGCCAAACCGTTAAATTACGGTACATAATCGGGCCGTCATGCAATCACGATGTAGGTTGGGCCTGAAACGTGCCGAACAGCTAACGGGCCGGTAGCAGCCCGAAATGAACCCCGGCCCATGATTGTGCGAATCAAATCACGGGCTTTTAACAGGCCAACATTGTCTTGGTCCTTGTTTGGCCCAATCAGATATCGGCTGCGAGCAGGCCGGATGCAAACCGGGCCGTAGTTAGGCCCAACTATATGACAGGCATTTAACTGGCCAAAATTAATATAGGGCCGAAATGTTAAACGGGTCATTAAGAAGCCAAAACTAATATCAGGCCGAATTACTAAGCGGGCTTCTAGCAATGGGCCCAAAAGCATAGTGTCCAGTTGATGGGCCGAATATGATATGGGCCATAATTGAGCCCATAGCCTCTTAAAGGGCCGGACCTGATCTGGGCCTTAATTTGGCCTAGAACGTGGTAGGCTTTTAATGGTCCGGATCTCATATGGGCAACTATTAGGCCCGGAACGTGGCAGGCCATTAATGGACCGGATCAAATATGGGCCGGCATTTGGCCCAAAACATGGCAGCCAGTTAATGGGCCGGCCTACTAGGGTCCTCAAATTCTCGTGGGCCTACAGCTGGGCCGGCCCATTAATGTCGGCGAAATCTCGTGGGCCTTTAGCCGGCCCGTCCCATTATGATCCGCAAGAATCTTGTGGGCCTTTACCTGGGCCGGCCCATTATGGCACAGAAAAATCTTGTGGGCCTTTACCTGGGCCGGCCCATTATGGCTCGCAAAATCTTGTGGGCTGTTAGCTGGGCCAGCCCATTTAGGTTCGCTAAATCTCGTGGGCCTTTACCTGGGTCAGCCCATTATGGTCCGCAAAATCTTGTGGGCCTTTAGTTGGGCTGGCCCATTTAAACTTGTTGGGCCGATCCACGTGTCAACATATCGTACGCGCGTCTCGCCCATTGGATGAGTGAGACCTGTACCAGTGCGGACCTGACAAGTGTCTCCTCCAGCCAATGATGAATTTACACGTGGAAAATCCCCATTGGTCGGGGCCGTTAACGGGTTATCGGATCAAAAACCCGACCCGATAGCTTAACGGTGTTCCGTTACGGTGGATGCCACGTGTCGGTCACCCTTGACGTAAGCACTTCTGTGACGCGCGATTTATCGTCATGGAAGTGGACACTTCCGTGATGATAATCTTGATTCTGTCATAAATTTGTCATGGATGTACATGCATGACAAAAAACTCGACCTACTGTGACAAATACGTATCATCACGGAAGTGTATTTTTTTGTAG
Organism: Triticum aestivum; assembly: GCF_018294505.1. Classification (NCBI taxonomy): domain Eukaryota; kingdom Viridiplantae; phylum Streptophyta; class Magnoliopsida; order Poales; family Poaceae; genus Triticum; species Triticum aestivum. The sequence continues at coordinate 667,261,483 of NC_057807.1, read as the reverse complement.
TGATGTGCAAAACCTGTCGTCTGTCTGCTTGTTTCTCTTTCAGAGTGAGGAGGATATAAGCGTCAAACACACGCAGTCTCATTAGCTTGCTTAGCTGCTTGCGCTGCAGCTCCCGAGCATGGCTAACCTTTCTTGAACACTATTGAAGTGTTGTCGGTTTTGTATATTGTTTGGTCGGCCTGTTTATTTGCACTGGTGGCGATCTTTGATGCCCAGTGTATGTAATCTGCTATCTGCTTGTGCTTTATTATCATAGTGGCGAACTTTGATGCCAAGTGGAGGTAATATGCCGTAATTTCTTTATTGTACAGTCTAGGTTTTTTCTTATTCACGATGCTGCAGTTATTTTACTGTATATATATCCTGTCTTCGCTCCATGAAAAGTAAACCGGCCAAACCATAAAATTACGGTACATAATCAGGTCGTCGTGCAAATCACTATGTATGGGCCGGATCATGGGCCCAGTCATCTTGGTCCGTTAACAGGCCTAAATATAGACTGGCCCACTAGTAGTTTCCATCCTTTAATAGGACGAGTAGACCGCCAGCCCTGTTTTTCCAAAAAAAATCAATGGGCTTTTAGTAGGCTGAAAAGTAGGTTGGGCCTGAAACATGCGAACAGCTCACGGGCCGACAGCAGGCCGAAATAGACCCCGGCCCATGATTGTCCCAATCACATCACAGACCGTTAACATGCCAAAACTATCTGGGTCCTTATTTGTCCCAATCAGATTATCGGCTGTGAGTAGGCCGGATGCAAAGCGGGCCATAGCTAGGCCCAACTATATAACGGCCTTTTAACAGGCCGAAGAATATATAGGGCCGAAATGTTAAACGGGGCTTTAACAGGCCGAAACTAATATCATGTCGTATTACTAAATGGGCCTTTAGCAAACAGAAATCCTAACTGGGTCTCAAGTGGGCCCAAAAGCACAGTGTCCAGTTGATGGGCCGAATCTGATATGGGCCATAATTTAGCCCAAAGGCTCTTAAAGGGCCCGATATGATATGGGCCATAATATGGCCTAGAACATGGTAGGCTATTAACAGGTCAGATCTCATATGGACCCTTATTAGGCCCAGCACGTGGCAGGCTATTAATGGACCAGATAAATTATGGGACAACATTTCGCCCAAAACATGGCAGCCTATTAATGGGCCGGCCCACTAGTGTCTTCAAAATCTTGTGGCCTTTAGCTGGGCCAATCCATTATGGTATGCAAAATCTTGTGGGCCTTTAGCTGGGCCGGCCCATTAAGGTCAGCAAAATCTTGTGGGCCTTTACATGGGCCACCCCATTTAATCTTTATGGGCCACTTTTGGGCCGGTCCACGTGGCAACATATCATAGGCGCATCTCGCCCATTGGATGAGTGATATTTGTGCCAATAAGGAGCTGACACGTGGTTTCGTCGGCCATGAGAATTTTACACATGGAAAATCGCCATTGGTCGTGGCTGTTAGTGGTTTATCGGATCCAAAACCGGACCCGATAGCTTAACGGCGACCCGTTACGGTGGATGCCACGTGTCGGTTACCCTTGACGAAAGCACTTCCATGACGCAGCATTTATTGTCATGGAAGTGGACACTTCCTTGATGATAATTTTGGTATTGTCATGGAACACTTCTATGACAGCAGATGTATGACTATCTTGATTCTGTCATAAATCATGGATGTACATGCATGACAGAAAACGTGACCTACTGTGAGAAACATGTATCATCACGGAAGTGTATTTTTTTGTAGTGGTGGATGAAATTTGTGGATTGTTAAACCTTGCAGGTTTACCAGGAGATGAAGTTAAGAAGAAGGTTTTACCTTTATCTTTGGGGGGAGGCATTGACATGGTATAGGCTTGATACGTCTCCAACATATCTATAATTTTTTATTGTTCCCTGCTATTATATTACTTGTTTTGGATGTTTAATGGGCTTTACTATACACTTTTATATTATTTTTGGGACTAACCTATTGACCGGAGGCCCAACCCAAATTGTTGTTTTCTTGCCTATTTCAGTGTTTCAAAGAAAAGGAATATCAAACAGAGTCCAAACGAAATGAATCCTTCGGGAGAGTTATTTCTGGAATGGAAGCAATCCAGGAGACTTGGAGTAGACGCCAGGGAAGCTTCGAGGAAGCCACGAGGCAGGGAGGCGCGCCCTACCCCCTGGGCGCGCCCCCATCCTCGTGGGCCCCTCGTGGCTCCCCTGGCTAACTTCTTTCTCCTATATATATCCATATAGCCTAAAAACATCGAGAAACACAACAGATCGGGAGTTCCGCCGCCGCAAGCCTCTGTAGCCACCAAAAACCAATCGGGACCCTGTTCCAGCACCCTGCCGGAGGGGGAATCCATCACCAGTGGCCATGTTCGTCATCTCGGCGCTCTCCATGACGAGGAGGGAGTAGTTCACCCTCGGGGTTGACGGTATGTACCAGTAGCTATGTGTTTGATCTCTCTCTCTCTCTCTCTCTCTCTCTCTCTCTCTCTCTCTTTCTCTCTCGTGTTCTTGAGGTGATACGATCTTGATGTATCGCGAGCTTTGCTACTGTAGTTGGATCTTATGATGTTTCTCCCCCTCTAATCTCTTGTGATGAATTGAGTTTTCCCCTTGAAGTTATCTTGTCGGATTGAGTCTTTAAGGATTTGAGAACACTTGATGTATGTCTTGCTGTGCTTATCTGTGGTGACAATGGGATATTCACGTGATCTACTTGATGTATGTTTTGGTGATCAACTTGCGGGTTCAGTGAACTTATGCATATGGGTTGGCACACCTTTTTGTCTTGACTCCGGTAGAAACTTTGGGCACTCTTTGAAGTACTTTGTTTTGGTTGAATAGATGAATCTGAGATTGTATGATGCATATCGTATAATCATGCCCATGGATAATTGAGGTGACATTAGAGTATCTAGGTGGCATTAGGGTTTTGGTTGATTTGTGTCTTAAGGTGTTATTCTATTATGAACTCTATGATAGATGGAACGGAAAGAATAGCTTTGTGTTATTTTACTACGGACTCTTGAATAGATCGATCAGAAATGAAATAATCTCTTCGTTTGTTCTATGCTATTAGTGACTTTGGAGTGACTCTTTGTTGCATGTTGAGGGATAGTTATATGATCCAATTATGTTATTATTGTTGAGAGAACTTGCACTAGTGAAAGTATGAACCCTAGGCATTGTTTCCTAGCATTGCAATACCGTTTACGCTCACTTTTACCACTTGTTACCTTGCTGTTTTTATATTTTCAGATTACAAATACTTATATCTACCATCCATATTGCACTTGTATCACCATCTCTTCGCCGAACTAGTGCACCTATACAATTTACCATTGTATTGGGTGTGCTGGGGACACAAGAGACTCTTTGTTATTTGGTTGCAGGGTTGTTTGAGAGAGAACATCTTCATCCTACACCACCCACGGATTGATAAACCTTAGGTCATCCACTTGAGGGAAATTTGCTACTGTCCTACAAACCTCTGCACTTGGATGCTCAACAATATCTAGAAGAAGAAGGTTGTGTAGTAGACAGCAAGCTCTTTTCTGGCACCAGTGCCGGGGAGGTTAGTGCTTGAAGGTATATCTTTAGGTCTTGCAATAGAATGTTTTTGTTTCTTGTTTTATCCCACGTTTAGTCTATAAAAGAAAACTACAAAACACAGGAATTGAGTTTGCCTCGTACGCTTCATCTTTTTAATATCTTTCGTGAAAATGATGGATAGGAAAATTGTGGTCAATTGCTAGAAGAAGAATGCATTAAAATGTTTTGTACTAGATCTTCGTATGATGAGCATGATTGCAATGTTGTTAGTATGAATTCCTTGAATATCCATAGTACTAATGATGGTTGCACTAGTAATGATAAAAATGTCTCTTATAAGCATGTCAATTTTTGTGGAATGCATAGAGCCTGCAAGCACACACCAAATAGGGAAGATAGATTTTGCAAGAGGCATAAGTATTTAGAAACTAAATGGTTGCAAGAAAGGCTCGATGTTTATGCTGAAAATTTAAAATTTCTTTGCCATACTTGTGAACTTTGCAATGAACATGGTCATTTAAATCTCCAATGTAAATTGTTTCATGATCGAACTGTGTCCAAAAATTGTGATGACTTGATTTCCCTTGCACATCATAATGAACTTAGTTTGCTTTTGGGTTATGAAGAAATGAAACGCATAACTAAGCATATTCCAGAATATAACATTGAGAAATTCCTTGATATTGATCTAGAGGAAATTTATATGTATTGTGCGGTGAATTGCAATGAAAATCCTTATATTGCCAATTACATAAAGAAAAGAAAGCAAATATAAGATGAAGAGAATACTAATGAAAGGCAATAGACTTCCCAATATCCTCCTATTATTTCTTATGATGAATCAGGTAACGAGGAGGAGCTTTCTATTCAACCAATCTCATTAATAAGGAGCTCAAAAAAGAGGGTTAAACCCACACATGATGTGAAGAAGAAAAAGAAAATATGGAGAAGCAAATGTAGAAAGGTATCGCTCCCAAATGATGTTTCTCCAATTACTCAGTGTGATGATGATAATTGCTATACTATTGGTGCTATCCATACTATTAATGATGAGAGTGATTATGCTTATGATATGAAAAGGCCCAAGATTGGGGATGCTATGTTTGATGAGAATGACATGTTTGAGAATATATTTTGCTGCAATTAATGTTTGTCCCAAGCTTGGGGATGCTACGTTTAATGAAAGTGATATTTTTAGCCTCCCAAGTTTTGATGAGCAAATTTATTATGATGATAGCATGCCTCCTATTTATGATGGTTATATTGATGAAAGTGGGTTTGGAAGAGTGTCAACTTTAGGAAGTAATGATCCCACTATTTTGGAGGGTGTTGAATCTTATAATATTTACGAAAGTCGATTTGGAGAGGTCATGACTTTATTTAGTGATGATTCCACTATTTTGGCAGAGGTTTCAATTGATTATGATGACAACAAAGTTGCTACTTATGATGATTATTGTGATGAAACTTATGCTATAAAAAGTAGTGATGATTATATTTATAAAACTTGTCATGATTATGATTACCCTTTTTCTGAACATTACTCTTTTAATATGGAAACAATTTATAGTATTCGAGTCTCTTATGATACTCCCACTATTCCGAATGAGAAGAATTTTTCTTATGTGGAGAGTAATAAAAATTCTATGCTTGTAGATCATGAAAAGAATGCTTTATGTGATGGTTATATTGTTGAATTCATTCATGATGCTACTGAAAATTATTATGAGGGAGGAATATATGCTTGTAGGAATTGCAATAATATCAAGTTTCCTCTCTATGTGCTTAAAGTTTTAAAGTTATGCTTGTTTTGCCTTCCTATGCCAGTTGATTATTGTTCCCATAAGTTGTTTTCTCACAAAATCCCTATGCATAGGAAGTGGGTTAGGCTTAAATGTGCTAGTCATATGCTTCATAATGCTCCCGTTATGTTTCAATTCTTATCTTTTATGTGAGCATCATTGTCCTCATCATGCCTAGCTAGAAAGGCATTAAAGAAAAGCGCTTGTTGGGAGACAACCCAATATTTACCCTTACTGTTTTTGTGTGTTCACATGATTATGCTACTGTAGTAAATCATGTCTTATAGTTTTTGTTTCAATAAAGTGCCAAGTAAGACCTTTAGGATAGCTTACGGTGATAGTTGTGTTGATCCTGTTGAAAATCAGAAACTTTTTCACCCAGTAAATCAGTTTTGATAATTCACAGAAACGTGCTTTTGATCTGAATATTTTTGCTACCGATTGGTACACAAATTTATCAGGTTTTCCTAATTTGTTAGGATTGTTGGAGTTCTAGAAGTATAGGTTTGATACAGATTACTACGGACTGTTCTGTTTTTGACAGATTCTGTTTTCTATGTGTTGTTTGCTTATTTTGATGAATCTATGAGTAGTATCGGAGGGTATGAACCATAGAGAAGTTGGAATACAGTAGATATTACACCAATATGAATCTACAATGAGTTCATAACAGTACCTAAGTGGTGGTTTTTTTCTTATAGTAACGGAGCTTACGAGTTTTCTGTTGAGTTTTGTGTTGTGAAGCTTTCATGTTTGGGGTAAAGATTCGATGAACTATTGAATAAGGAGTGGCAAGAGCCTACGCTTGGGATGCCCAAGGCACCCCAAGGTAATATTCAAGGACAACCAAGAGCCTAAGCATGGGGATGCCCCGGATGGCATCCCCTCTTTCGTCTTTGTTCATCGGTAACTTTACTTGGAGCTATATTTTTATTCACCACATGATATGTGTTTTGCTTGGAGATTCATTTTATTTTGTTTTGTTTTGCTTGCTGTTTGAATAAAATACCAAGATCTGAAATTCTTAAATGTTAGAGAGTATTCACATAAGTGCATAATTATTCAACTACTCATTGATCTTCACTTATATCTTTCGGAGTAGTTTGTCATTTGGTCTAGTGCGTCACTTATATCTTTTTAGAGCATGGAGGTGGTTTTATTTTATAGAAATTATTGACCTCTCATGCTTCACTTATATTATTTTGAGAGTCTTTTAGAACAGCATGGTATTTGCTATGGTTATAAAATTGGTCCTAATATGATGGGCATCCAAGTTGGGTAGAATAAAAACTATCATAGAAAGTGCATTGAATACTATGATAAATTTGATGCTTGATAATTGTTTTGAGATATAGAGGTGGTAATTGTTAGAGTCATGCTAGTTTGGTAATTATGAAATTGAGAAATACTTGTGATGAAGTTGGCAAGTCCCATAGTATGCACGTATGGTAAAAGTTGTGTAACAAAATTTGTAGCATGGGGTGCTCTTTTGATTGCCTTCCTTATGAGTGGAGGTCGGGATCGCGCGATGGTTAACTCCTACCAACCCTTCCCCTAGGAGCATGCCTAGTAGTACTTTGCTTCGAGGGCTAATAAACTTTTGTAACAAGTATATGAGTTCTTTATGACTATTGTGAGTCCATGGATTATACGCACTCTTACCCTTCCATCATTGCTAGCCTCTATGGTACCGCGCATTGCCCTTTCTCACCTTGAGAGTTGGTGCAAACTTCGCCGGTGCATCCAAACCACGTGATATGATACGTCTATCACACATAAACCTCCATATATCTTCCTCAAAACAGCCACCATACCTACCTATTATGGCATTTCCATAGCCATTCCGAGATATATTGCCATGCAACTTTCCACCATTCCGTTTATTATGACACATTCCATCATTGTCATATTGCTTTTGCATGATCATGTAGTTGACATCGTATTTGTGGCAAAGCCACCATGCATAATTTTTTATACATGTCGCTCTTAATTCATTGCATATCCCGGTACACCGTCGGAGGCATTCATATAGCGTCATATTTTTTTCTAGTATCGAGTTGTAATCCATGAGTTGTAAGTAAATAGAAGTGTTATGATCATCATTATTAGAGCATTGTCCCCAAATAAAAAAAAGAGGAAGGCCAAATAAAAAAAGGCCAAATAAAAAAAGGAAGTCCCAAAAAAAGGGTACAATGTTACTATCCTTTTCCACACTTGTGCTTCAAAGTAGCACCATGATCTTTATGATAGAGAGTCTCTTATGTTGTCACTTTCATATACTAGTGGGAATTTTTCATTATAAAACTTGGCTTGTTGTGACGCCCCCGATTCAATCCTACACTAATCATACACGCAAACGTGCACGATCAAGATCAGGGACTCACGGGAAGATATCACAACACAACTCTAAAACATAAATAAGTCATACAAGAATCATAATACAAGCCAGGGGCCTCGAGGGCTCGAATACAAGTGCTCGATCATAGACGAGTCAGCGGAAGCAACAATATCTGAGTACAGACATAAGTTAAACAAGTTGCCATAAGATGGCTAGCACAAACTGGGATACAGATCGAAAGAGGCGCAGCCTCCTGCCTGGGATCCTCCTAACTACTCTTGGTCGTCGTCGGCGGCCTGCACATAGTAGTAGGCACCTCCAGTGTAGTAGGAATCATCGTCGATGGTGGCATCTGGCTCCAGGGCTCCAGCATCTGGTTGTGACAACCAGGTAGAAGGGAAAGGGGAAAAGAGGGAGAAAAGCAACCGTGAGTACTCATCCAAAGTACTCGCAAGCAAGGAGCTACACTACATATGCATGGGTATATGTGTAAAGGGCCATATTGGAGGACTGAACTGCAGAATGCCAGAATAAGAGGGGGATAGCTAATCCTGTCGAAGACTATGCTTCTGGCAGCCTCCATCTTGCAGCATGTAGAAGAGAGTAGATTGAAGTCCTCCAAGTAGCATCTCCAAGTAGCATCTCTAGTAGCATCGCATAGCATAATCCTATCCGGCGATCCTCCCCTCGTCGCCCTGTGGAAAAGCGATCACCGGGTTGTCTGTGGAACTTGGAAGGGTGTGTTTTATTAAGTATCCGATTCTAGTTGTCATAAGGTCAAGGTACAACTCCAAGTCGTCCTGTTACCGAAGATCACGGCTATTCGAATAGATTAACTTCCCTGCAGGGGTGCACCACATAACCCAACACGCTTGATCCCATTTGGCCAGACACACTTTCCTGGGTCATGCCTGGCCTCGGAAGATCAACATGTCGCAGCCCCACCTAGGCCTAACATACAGGTCAACACGCCGGTCTAACTCCTATGGCGCAGGGGTCTGGGCCCATCGCCCATTGCACACCTGCACGTTGCGTGGGCGGCCGAAAGCAGAACTAGCCCCCTTAATACAAGAGCAGGCTTACGTTCCAATCCGGCGCGCGCCACTCAGTCGCTGACGTCTAGAAGGCTTCAGCTGATACCACGATGCCGGGATACCCATAACTACTCCCGCGTAGATGGTTAGTGCGTATAGACCAAATGGCCAGACTCAGATCAAATACCAAGATCTCGTTAAACGTGTTAAGTATCCGGGAACGCTGAACAGGGCCAGGCCCACCTGTCTCCTAGGTGGTCTCAACCTGCCCTGTCGCTCCGCCACAAAGTAACAGTCGGGGGCCGTCGGGAACCCAGGCCCACCTCTACCGGGATGGAGCCACCTGTCCTTTCAGTCCCCTCATCAGAATCACTTGCGGGTACTCATCGAGCTTACCCGACTTTAGCCACCATCTGTATAGTATGTATGTATGTAAAGTATAACCCGTGATCACCTCCCGAGTGATCACGGCCCAATAGTATAGCGAGGCAGACTGACAAGAATGTAGGGCCAATGATGATAAACTAGCATCCTATACTAAGCATTTAGGATTGCGGGTAAGGTATCAATGACTGTAGCAACAATGACAGGCTATGCAACAGAATAGGAGTAACCGAACAGTAACATGCTACACTACTCTAATGCAAGCAGTATAGAGAAGAATAGGTGATATCTGGTGATCAAAGGGGGGGCTTGCCTAGTTGCTCTGGCAAGAGAGAGGGGTCGTCAACTTCGTAGTCGAACTGGGCAGCAGCAGCGTCGGTCTCGTAGTCTACCGAAGAGAAGAGCGGGAAGAAACAATAAATACAGTGCAAACATAAGCAAGACGACGCAAGACATGATAAAGAGCGGTGCTAGGTGTGTCCTAACGCAGTATGAGGTGATGCCGGCGAAGGGGGAAAACATCCGGGAAAGTATTCCCAGTGTTTCGTGTTTTCGGGCAAAGGAGCCGGAGGGGGAAAGTTGCGAGTTTGATATGTTAGGGGTGTGTGGCAGACGAACGGGCTGCGTATCCGGATTCGTCTCGTCGTTCTGAGCAACTTTCATGTTGAAAATAATTTAATCCGAGTTACGGATTAAAAGATATGATTTTCTAAAGATTTTATTAGTTTCTGAGATTTAATTAATTATTTAAATTAATTCGAAAATGGATTTATGACATCAGCATGATGTCATGCTGATGTTAGAAATCAACAGGGTTGACTAGTTAACCTGACGTGTGGGTCCCAGCTATCATTGACTGTTTAGTTAATTAGGACTTAGCTAATCTAATTACTGTTTAATTAACTAACTAGTTAATTAGATTAATTTAAACAGGACTAATTAACTTAATTAATTCACTAATTAATTAACTAATTAATTATTAATTTTATTAATTCATTTTCATTTTATTTTATTTTATTTTATAAAACGTTCTCGGGCGGGGCCTGCATGTCATTGGCCCTAGGGGCCAAACGGGCGAGCGGGGTTACGGGCGCAGGCGCAAGGGCGCGTCTGGGCGGGCGTAACCACCCGAACGAGGGGACGCGGGTGCGGCCGGCCAGCGCGGTGAGGCCATCGCGGCTGGCGGGGCAAGGGGCCGGAGCGAGGGCGAACCTGGGCGGGGCCACAAGGCCTCAATGGAGTGGGGAGGCGTGGCCGGTAACCATTGTCGCCGGCCACGGTGGCAGTGGATAGGTGCACGCGGTGAGGTGTAGGCGAGGTCGGGCAGTGGCCGAGCGCGGTGCGGGCGTGGGCACGGCGCGGTGAGCGCGCATCGGATGCAGCCGGAGCGCGTCAACCGCGGGCGGGACCGGCGTGACCGCGGCGACGAGCGCGAGCACGCGAGGGAGAGGGGAGTGAGGCGGGGCTCACTGGGGGATGCAGCGACGGGGCAGCGGGGCTCGTGGGGGTTGATGGGGACGCCGACAAAGAGGAAGAAGGCCGGCGGGGATGTGGCGTCGGCGAGGTAGCGAAGGTGGGGCGGCGAGGGGCGGCCTCCGGGGTCGGGGAGGCGACGAGGTGGGGAGGCGTCCGGCGAGTGGCGCGGGTCGGCGACGGGGCCGGGGTGGCACCGGGCGGCGGCGGCGAAGGCGAGGTGCGGTCGGGGGTGAGCCCCGATCCAGATCGTGGGGGGGGGGGGCGAGAGGGACGAGGGAGTGGGGGTCTCCTCGATCCAGATTGGATCGAGAGGGGGGAAAGTGGGGCTATGGGGGGGGTTAGCGTTAGCGGGTGTGAGGGGATAAGGGAGTGGGGTGGGTCGGCCGGCTGGGCCAGTGGGCTGGCCTGGCTGTCAGCTGGGCCGGTTGGCCCATTGGGGGGGTCCCTTTTCTTTTGTTTTGTTTTTTTATATACCTTTTATTTATTTTACTCTTCTGTTTTAAATCATTTTAAATTACTTAGGCATTTTATAAAAATGGGTTTGTTGCACCAGAATTACCTTTGTAATATTTAGTACAATCCAAACATTCTTGTTTTAATTTTTGAAAACTTTTATTGTTAGATTGATTTTGAATTTGAATTGAATCGGTTTCGAACTAACACGAGGTTAGCAACAGTAACCGAGGTAACGTGGCATCGTTAACGCGGGATTATTGTAGCCTAATTATCCGGGCGTCACAATTCTCCTCCACTACAAGAAATCTCGTCCCGAGATTTAGGAGGGGTGTAAGGGGGAAAGTCCTGGTTACGGAAGTCTAACGGATCTTCTTGTCTTTGGTTGCTCTCCTCGAAGAGGTCGATCCATAGCATTGATGTCTTCACTTCTATGCCTCAATGCATCATGATGAAATTGTCGTCCTTCCTTTAGGATCTCCATCGTACTTACGCAAGAACAAAGGGTGGTTATTCTGTAAGAATGGACCTCTGCAAGGTTGACTACCTGATAGTTAACATCGGGGAAGGTGGCGGAAAGTAACTCTCGAATTGAAACTTAAGAAAATATCGAGAGCAAGGTAAGGAGGTATCATGGGAAGTTTCGAGCGGGCAGGCAATCGTTCGATGCCTGAAACGAAGTGTTGAAGGGGTTTAGGGCAATGTGATTAAGCATTGCATCTGATACCTGAATAGATCAACAGGCTGGTGGCCCGTGGATTACATACAAAGTCAAACGCGAGGAATAACTTCAACAATAGGGTGTATGGGGGAGTCAAGTTTTGATCCTGTGGAACTATGGGTTATGGGCCCACCATGTGGGTTAAAAGTAGGAAGGTGGCTGACATCTCGCACAGTCACGATAGCAAGGCATGTCAGAGGGTAGTCTGTTAGTTATGTCGGCAACAACGTCGATACCAAGTGCGAGGGACGAAGAGAACCATTCTCCTGCTCGTTGAACGAGGCAGACCATTAGGCAAAGTTCTCGTCCCTCGGTGGCTACTGGAATGTCATCAGCAAAAGTAACAGGGTCTTACTGACAGAATTTTACACGGGTGTTTACATAAGCAGGGAAATATTACTGCTTATATCATATAGATCACAAGAAGGTTTAAACAAACCAATGGAAAGGAAAAGTGGTTATCAGATTTAATCAAAACAATGGAAAGAAAAATGTGTTAAAACACATATATCAGGGGGTATATCCTTCCCAAGGGCAAGCAAAGCATGATATTCATGACGGGATATAACGTAGAAAACCCCTTTAGGAAAGGGAAGAGAAATTTTCATGACATTACCCATACAACGGTGTTTGGATAATTGATCAAGAAGCATTTAGCATTGGGCTTTAAATGTTCTTGTTGAAAATCAGAGTATCACAGACATGCTTCGAGATAGCATTTGACGTGGTCACTGGGTAAAGATCAGACTTTGGATACTCGAAGGATCCATCAGGAACAGCTTGTAGAATAAGTCTAACAATTTCCTCATGGAAGAATGGATAGCATTGCTAAAAGGAAAATTATAACGATAGGTCCTCCGGTCAGGTGTGCTAGGCATGACATCACCTTATCGGGTCAAATGCTAATGTTATAACTCTAGGAAATATGTCCCGGCCACCATATCTGACCGAGATTCAGATCTGATTGGTGTCAGGATACCTCAGACTCAGGATGCCCGAGAAGAAAAGGTGCAAGACAAATTGACGAGACGACATCGTAAGATTATTGGGGAATGTACTATGGAAGCAAGTTTCAACTCAAGAGTTCAACATTTAAACCAAAGAGAGGATGACGGGGTAGCTGATGGAGTCAGTAACAATCCTTGAGATTTCCAAAAAGGTGGATTTCCACAATTATGTGAACAAGGAGATAGCATTTGTCAGATCAAATGGTATAATGATGTATGCTCGAGGAAAACATACACAATTAAACATTGGTTGAAAGGTGCACCCGAAATATGGGCTGGGTTGCACGGACCAACATTGGAATGGTGATTCAATAATCAATAGTCTAAGAATGAACGGTCGACCATTAACTTCAAAGCAATATGGATGCTAGAAGGGCGGAATCCAAACAGCACCGCTCACTTGTTGGTACCCTGGTTGGAATCAACACGAGGACCCAAGAAGAATGGCGATGGTGAGAAGTATCACCATACCAAGAATTCTCAAGAGGTGGTGAAATTCCCACGACATTCTTGACATAAAAGGTGGTAATATTACAAGGTAAAGAAGAACAATGCTGGGTAGCAAGGAACTCAAGGTATAACACAAATCAACGAGGGGAAAGGAAGGTATTTGTCATCATGAGTTCAGATGATATCCTAGAAGAGCTCAGAACGGTCATGATGATCACGACACATTTGTCGAGAGATTTCACGAAGATGTAATCAACCAGCGACGACATCAAGTCAAAGGAATGAGGTAGCGGAAGGTTATTGGAACCATGGGTAGGACACAAACTTGAAATCAAGCTTGTTGTTCAAGGCGAACTGATATGACGAGGAAGATCGACGTAAGCTTAGCTCATCGTCGAAAATTTTGTGCTCCGGGAAGAAGGACCAGGTAGCACAGTTAGAAGTTTGCACGATAATGATATAGCCGATAAGGCTAGGAATGACTTGAAGGATTATTAAACTCGTAAGCAACCAGAATTACTTAGATTTATTGAATCGGAGTGCGGAATCGATTCACTTATCGGTGTTCTCGGTTGACGACAACCCAGAACCCAGGAAAATTGGAATCGGTGAGAGATAACAGTTGATGAAGAACCCATAAGAAGTTATGTAGTTCCCTGACATTCTCGCGGTACCAGAGGGTATACTCAAGGGTAGAGCGGGATAGAGGTTGGACAAGTGAAATCATTTGCAGAAGGCAAGCACTTAAACTTGTCCAAGAAATGGGAAAGAAGAACAATATGGTCGAAACCACGGTCGCAAAAGACCAAGCATAGATAAGAGAAGAAGTTATAACAAGGGGATTATTATTACTACGAGAAGCTTCCATGATAAGTTCCACCTCGGGTCCATGGGCATGAACACAAAGTTCAAGGTCGATCCCACTTCTCCAAAGCATAACCTTACATTCACTTCTCGTTTCGATAATGGCATTAGTTGTTGAAAGTTTTACCTGGTGCAATACCAGATAAGTATGACTCGTGAAATCTTTCGGGTTCACACCGATGAGGGAAGGCGTTGGTTCAATCCCATCGGGGCTTCTTACGAACATATACCATAAGCTTCAAGAGTAAATATCACCAGCTCAAAAGTAGAGCATGGTTGACAAAAGGAAAGGATACAATTTAACAAAGGCATTATGTATCGGAGAAGGACTCACAAGATGATTAATTATTAAGGACACTGTCGGATATAATAATCCAACAGTGGATATGGCGATCCACAGTGGAGCTGAGGTGAGTATCGATACCCAATCAGAGGAAGAAAGAATGCAAATGCAACAGATTATGGATTCATCTGAATAATTCAAAGCTTAAATGCAAAGGAATTATGATTTCCAAAACAAGGGATCAGAAGCAGACGTTCTGATCAAGGATGGATCACTTGAATATACCAGAGGCACAATCGACGACAGATAGTTTGGTCGAGAACCAGCTCAGTATCAAAATGACGTCTGAGCCGGAAAGATAATCCTAGGACTCGACTGATGATTGTGAACATTCACAACGTATTGAATCAACGGACTCAAAAATGATGGTGACAAAGGATGCCAATATGATTACTATACTTATGGGATTAATCATAATGAAAGCAAACAAGAAATTCCAGAGCAATAGGTTGCTGAGGATTTACGGAATATCGAATGGTATTTCGAAGACTTTTGTGTAACACATGAACAACTGGGGGATGAGCGGATACTCAATAAGTGCGAGAATTAACCGTAGGGGTATTCAGGTGACAAAGAACAGCAGGGCAGTAAGCTCAAAGGATTATCAAACAACGACAAGTGTTACGGGGTATCTTGTAATAACAAGACCAACTGGGGATGAATGTAAGAATAACAACTGCAAGTAGTTATCCATAAGGGTTTACGGTGGAAGGGGAATTGCAAACGCGATGAACACAAGTTCTCGAGTTAACAGCGGAGAGCATCTTCAGGGTCTTCTGGTGCAGCAGACGATCATCAGTAATAAGGGGCTCTCTGGGTGAAAGTGATAACGAGATCCTAATGTTAGATTTAGTAAAATTCATTTAACCCAAATAGAGGAGAGATCAGAGTCCCAGAGTAAAGGTCAAGGAGTAAAAGATCCTAATACCACCCAATGGCGACGTGGGCCCGTAAGCCACACAGCCATGTTAGTAAAAGTTTTTCAACGACTAGACTCAACTTCGGCCAAGGAGTTGGAAAGGGGGATTCCTACAGCAGTCGGCTCTGATACCAACTTGTGACGCCCCCGATTCAATCGTACACTAATCATACACGCAAACGTGTACGATCAAGATCAAGGACTCACGGGAAGATATCACAACACAACTCTAAAACATAAATAAGTCATACAAGCATCATAATACAAGCCAGGGGCCTCGAGGGCTCGAATACAAGTGCTCGATCATAGACGAGTCAGCGGAAGCAACAATATCTGAGTACAGACATAAGTTAAACAAGTTGCCATAAGATGGCTAGCACAAACTGGGATACAGATCGAAAGAGGCGCAGGCCTCCTGCCTGGGATCCTCCTAACTACTCTTGGTCATCGTCAGCGGCCTGCACGTAGTAGTAGGCACCTCCAGTGTAGTAGGAATCATCGTCGACGGTGGCGTCTGGCTCCAGGGCTCTAGCATCTGGTTGCGACAACCAGGTAGAAGGGAAAGGGGAAAAGAGGGAGAAAAGCAACCGTGAGTACTCATCCAAAGTACTCGCAAGCAAGGAGCTACACTACATATGCATGGGTATATGTGTAAAGGGCCATATCGGTGGACTGAACTGCAGAATGCCAGAATAAGAGGGGGATAGCTAATCCTGTCGAAGACTACGCTTCTGGCAGCCTCCGTCTTGCAGCATGTAGAAGAGAGTAGATTGAAGTCCTCCAAGTAGCATCTCCAAGTAGCATCTCCAAGTATCATCTCCAGTAGCATCGCATAGCATAATCCTACCCGGCGATCCTCCCCTCGTCGCCCTGTGGAAAAGTGATCACCGGGTTGTCTATGGAACTTGGAAGGGTGTGTTTTATTAAGTATCCAATTCTAGTTGTCATAAGGTCAAGGTACAACTCCAAGTCGTCATGTTACCGAAGATCACGGCTATTCGAATAGATTAACTTCCCTGCAGGGGTGCACCACATAACCCAACACGCTTGATCCCATTTGGCTGGACACACTTTCCTGGGTCATGCCCGGCCTCGGAAGATCAACACGTCGTAGCCCCACCTAGGCCTAACAGAGAGGTCAGCACGCCGGTCTAACTCCTATGGCGCAGGGGTCTGGGCCCATCGCCCATTGCACACCTCGGCCGAAAGCAGAACTAGCCCCCTTAATACAAGAGCAGGCTTACGTTCCAATCCGGCGCGCGCCGATCAGTCGCTAACGTCTAGAAGGCTTCGGCTGATACCACGACGCCGGGATACCCATAACTACTCTAGCGTAGATGGTTAGTGCGTATAGACCAAATGGCCAGACTCAGATCAAATACCAAGATCTCGTTAGGCGTGTTAAGTATCCGTGAACGCCGAACAGGGCCAGGCCCACCTGTCTCCTAGGTGGTCTCAACCTGCCCTCTCGCTCCACCACAAAGTAACAGTCGGGGGCCGTCGGGAACCCAGGACCACCTCTACCGGGATGGAGCCACCTGTCCTTTCAGCCCCCTCATCAAAATCACTTGCGGGTACTCATCGAGCTGACCCGACTTTAGTCACCATCTGTATAGTATGTATGTATGTAAAGTATATACCCGTGATCACCTCCCAAGTGATCACGGCCCAATAGTATAGCGAGGCAGACTGACAAGAATGTAGGGCCAATGATGATAAACTAGCATCCTATACTAAGCATTTAGGATTGCGGGTAAGGTATCAATGACTGTAGCAACAATGACAGGCTATGCAACAGAATAGGAGTAACCGAACAGTAATATGCTACACTACTCTAATGCAAGCAGTATAGAGATTAATAGGCGATATCTGGTGATCAAAGGGGGGGGCTTGCCTGGTTGCTCTGGCAAGAGAGAGGGGTCGTCAACTCTGTAGTCGAACTGGGCAGCAGAAGCGTCGGTCTCGTAGTCTAGCGAAGAGAAGAGGGGGAAGAAACAATAAATACAGTGCAAACATAAGCAAGACGACGCAAGACATGACAAAGAGCGGTGCTAGGTGTGTCCTAACGCAGTATGAGGTGATGCCGGCGAAGGGGGAAAACATCCGGGAAAGTATTCCCGGTGTTCCGTGTTTTCGGGAAGAGGAGCCAGAGGGGGAAAGTTGCGAGTTTGATATGTTAGGGGTGTGTGGCGGACGAACGGGCTGCGTATCCAGATTCGTCTCGTTGTTCTGAGCAACTTTCATGTTGAAAATAATTTAATCCGAGTTACGGATTAAAAGATATGATTTTCTAAAGATTTTATTAGTTTCTGAGATTTAATTAATTATTTAAATTAAATCGAAAATGGATTTATGACATCAGCATGATGTCATGCTGATGTCAGAAATCAACAGGGTAGACTAGTTAACCTGACGTGTGGGTCCCAACTGTCATTGACTGTTTAGTTAATTAGGACTTAGCTAATCTAATTACTGTTTAATTAACTAACTAGTTAATTAGATTAATTTAAACAGGACTAATTAACTTAATTAATTCACTAATTAATTAACTAATTAATTATTAATTTTATTAATTCATTTTCATTTTATTTTATTTTATTTTATAAAACGTTCTGGGGCGGGGCCTGCATGTCATTGGCCCTAGGGGCCAAACGGGCGAGCGGGGTTACGGGCGCTGGCGCAAGGGCGCGTCTGTGCGGGCGTAACCGCCCGAACGAGGGGACGCGGGTGCGGTCGGCCAGCGTGGTGAGGCCACCGCGGCTGGCGGGGCAAGGGGCCGGAGCGAGGGCGAACCCGGGCGGGGCCACAAGGCCGCAACGGAGTGGGGAGGAGCGGCCGGTAACCGTTGTCGCCGGCCAAGGTGGCAGTGGCTAGGTGCGCGCGACGAGGTGTAGGCGAGGTCGGGCAGTGGCCGAGCGCGGTGCGGGCGCGGGCACGGCGCGGTGAGCGTGCATCGGACGCAGCCGGAGCGCGTCAACCGCGGGCGGGACCGGCTCACTGGGGGATGCAGGGACGGGGCAACGGGGCTCGTGGGGGTTGATGGGGACACCGACGAAGAGGAAGAAGGCCAGCGGGGATGAGGCGCCGGTGAGGTAGCGAAGGTGGGGCGGCGAGCGGCGGCCTCCGGGGTCGGGGAGGCGACGAGGTGGGGAGGCGTCCGGCGAGTGGCGCGGGTCGGCGACGGGGCCGGGGCGGCACCGGGCGGCGGCGGCATCCAGATCGGGGGGGGGGGGGGGGCGAGAGGGACGAGGGAGTGGGGGTCTCCTCGATCTAGATTGGATCGATAGGGGGGAAAGTGGGGCGACGTGGGGGTTAGGGTTAGCGGGTGTGAGGGGATAAGGGAGTGGGGTGGGTCGGCCGGCTGGGCCAGTGGGCTGGCCTGGCTGTCAGCTGGGCCGGTTGGCCCATTGGGGGGGGTCCCTTTTCTTTTGTTTTGTTTTTTATACCTTTTATTTTATTTTACTCTTCTGTTTTAAATCATTTTAAATTACTTAGGCAATTTATAAAAATGGGTTTGTTGCACCAGAATTACCTTTGTAATATTTAGTACAATCCAAACATTCTTGTTTTAATTTTTGAAAACTTTTATTGTTAGATTGATTTTGAATTTGAATTGAATCGGTTTCGAACTAACACGAGGTTAGCAACAGTAACCGAGGTAAAGTAGCATCATTAATGCGGGATTACTGTAGCCTAATTATCCGGGCGTCACACTTGTATATTCCAATGATGGGCTTCCTCAAAAATGCCCTAGGTCTTTGTGAGCAAGCAAGTTCCATGCACACCCACTTAGTTTCTTTTGTTGAGCTTTCATACATTTATAGCTCTAGTGCATCCGTTGCATGGCAATCCCTACTCCTCATGTTGACATCAATTGATGGGCATCTCCATAGCCTGTTGATGAGCCTCATCAATGTCAGACTTTCTTATTTTTTTATCTTCTCGACACAACCTCCATCATCATATTCTATTCCACCTATAGTGCTATATCCATGGCTTACGCTCATGTATTGCGTGAGAGTGAAAAAAGCTGAAGCTCGTTAAAAAGTACGAACCAATTGCTTGGTTGAAACCGGGGTTGTGCACGATGGGAGTATTTTGTGTGACGAAAATGAAACATAGCCTAACTATAGGATTTTGTAGGGATAAACTTTCTTTGGCCATGTTATTTTGAGAAGACATGACTACTTTGTTAGTATGCTTGAAGTATTATTACTCTTCTGTCAATATGAACTTTTATCTTGAATCATTTGGATCCGAAGATTCATGCCATAATAGAGAAAATTACATTGAGAAATATGCTAGGTAGCATTCCACATCAAAAATTATGTATTTATCATTTACCTACTCGAGGACGAGCAGGAATTAAGCTTGGGGATGCTTGATACGTCTCCAACGTATCTCTAATTTTTGATTGTTCCATGCTATTATATTACTTGTTTTGGATGTTTAATGGGCTTTACTATACACTTTTATATTATTTTTGGAACTAACCTATTAACCGGAGGCCCAGCCCAAATTGTCGTTTTCTTGCCTATTTAAGTGTTTCTAAGAAAAGGAATAACAAACGGAGTCGAAATGGAATGAAACCTTCGGGAGAGTTATTTCTGGAACGGAAGCAATCCAGGAGACTTGGAGTAGACGTCAGGGAAGCTTCGAGGAAGCCACGAGGCAGGGAGGCGTGCCCTATCCCCCTAGGCGCGCCCCCACCCTCGTGGGCCCCTCGTGGCTCCCCTGACCGACTTCTTTCGCCTATATATATCCATATACCCTAAAACATTGATAAACACAAAAGATCGGGAGTTCCGCCACCGCGAGCCTCTGCAGCCACCAAAAACCAATCGGGACCCTGTTCCGGCACCCTGCTGGAGGGGGAATCCATCACCGGTGGCCATCTTCATCATCCCGGCGCTCTCCATGACGAGGAGGGAGTAGTTCACCCTTGGGGCTGAGGGTATGTACCAGTAGCTATGTGTTTGATCTCTCTCTCTCTCTCTCTCTCGTGTTCTTGAGCTGATACGATCTTGATGTATCGCGAGCTTTGTTATTGTAGTTGGATCTTATGATATTTCTCCCCCTCTACTCTCTTGTGATGAATTGAGTTTACCCCTTAAAGTTATCTTGTCGGATTGAGTCTTTAAGAATTTGAGAACACTTGATGTATGTCTTGCCGTGCTTTATCTATGGTGACAATGTGATATTCACGTGATCTACTTGATGTGTGTTTTGGTGATCAACTTGCGGGTTCAACGAACTTATGCATAGGGGTTGGCACACGTTTTCGTCTTGACTCTCTGGTAGAAACTTTGGGGCACTCTTTGAAGTACTTTGTGTTGGTTGAATAGATGAATCTGCGATTGTGTGATGCATATCGTATAATCATGCCCACGGATACTTGAGGTGACATTCAAGTATCTTGGTGACATTAGGGTTTTGGTTGATTTTTGTCTTAAGGTGTTATTCTATTACGAACTCTATGATAGATCGAACGGAAAGAATAGCTTCGTGTTATTTTACTACGGACTCTTAATAGATCGACCAGAAAGGATAACTTTGAGGTGGTTTCGTACCCTACAATAATCTCTTCGTTTGTTCTCCGCTATTAGTGACTTTGGAGTGACTCTTTGTTGCATGTTGAGGGATAGTTATATGATCCAATTATGTTATTATTGTTGAGACAACTTGCACTAGTGAAAGTATGAACCCTAGGCCATGTTTCCTAGCACTGCAATACCGTTTACGCTCACTTTTACCACTTGTTACCTTGCTGCTTTTATATTTTCAGATTACAAATACTTATATCTACCATCCATATTGCACTTGTATCACCATCTCTTCGCTGAACTAGTGCACCTATACAATTTACCATTGTATTGGGTGTGTTGGGGACACAAGAGACTCTTTGTTATTTGGTTGCAGGGTTGTTTGAGAGAGACCATCTTCATCCTACACGTCCCACGGATTGCTAAACCTTAGGTCATCCACTTGAGGGAAATTTGCTACTGTCCTACAAACCTCTGCACTTGGAGGTCCAACAACGTCTACAAGAAGAAGGTTGTGTAGTAGACATCAAGGCTATGTGATGATATTGGAGCTTGGAATAGGAATAGATTGAAATTGGAATTTCACCAAAAAACATTATCCAATGCATCTATTTAATCATGATCGGAATTATATATATATATATATATATATATATATATATATATATTATTTTTTGCCTCGTGAAGGAGAAAATATCGCTCTATCTTGGGGGAGGCTTAAGTCAATGTTATATTAATTCCCCAATCATGAGCTCTTGAGAGAAATTATTATTCAGAATTTTTATGCTCGGCATTCTCGTGATGATCAATCCATGCTCGATACTTCTTGTACTAGTTCGTTTATGAAGAAGACTATTCAATTCAGGTGGGACCTTTTGGAAAGAATTAAACACAGCTCTGAAGATTGGGAACTCAACGAAGGTAAAGAGTCAGGTATTAAGCTTGAGTTTTGCCTGGGGGATAGACCCCGGGTATGCAATGGAACCCGGATCTTTTTCGGAAACATCGGGGCCGGCAACGCCCCTAGGTCCAGCATGCCCTGGCCGGCTTCCCAGCGCAACCCGGCCAGGTGCCGCAACCCGGCCAGCCGGCTGGTGCATGCCGGATGGCCCCAAGAAGCCAACCTCCATCAACAAGTATGCACGGCCGTAGTACTCTCCCCTTTACACTGGCCCCGGTGGGCACGAAAGCCATGCCGACCAAGCCACCGCCCAGGGCGGGCGGCGTCCCGGAGGCGCCACCCTGTAGCAAGATGGCGCCACCGTCCCGTGACATCTGGCAAGGCATGACTACAGTCCCCAGCAGTCAGCCATACCCGCGCCCGGCGGCCCTTGTACGGCCCGCGCCAGGTGGACCCGGCGAGACCCGCATCCGACGGACCCAAGCGAACCCGGCGGCTCGGAGGCCCCACCATCGGCTCCTAGACACTGACACTAGGGCCCCGCGCCCATGTAACTTTACCATTGTAACCCTGGGGCAGCCTATAAGACCCCCTGGTGCCCCTCCATGCAAAGAGTCGGATCCCAGTAGAACTCACTTACACACACCCTCGGAGAAGGAGCAGCCTATTGATACGTCTCCAACGTATCTATAATTTATGAAGCATTCATGCTATTTTCTTATCTGTTTTGGATGTTTACGGGCTTTATTATACAATTTCATATTATTTTTCGGACTAGCCTATTAACCGAAGGCCGGATAACCCACAAGTGTAGGGGATCGCAACAGCTTTCGAGAGTAAAGTATTCAACCCAAATTTATTGATTCGACACAAGGGGAGCCAAAGAATATTCTTGAGTATTAGCAGTTGAGTTGTCAATTCAACCACACCTGGATAACTTAGTATCTGCAGAGATGTATTTAGTGGCAAAGTAGTATGATAATAAAGGTAACAATAGCAAAGTAAAGATAATAGTTTTGGGGTTTTTGTAGTAGTTGTAACAGTATCAATGGAAAAGTAAATAAGCGAAGAACAATATGTGAAAAGCTCATAGGCAATGGATTAGTGATGGATAATTATGTCGGATGCGATTCCTCATGTAATAGTTATAACATAGGGTGATATAGCACTAGCTCCAATTCATCAATGTAATGTAGGCATGTATTCCGTAAATAGTCATACGTGCTTATGGAAAAGAACTTGCATGACATCTTTTGTCCTACCTTCCCGTGGCAGCGGGGTCCTAGTGGAAACTAAGGAATATTAAAACCTCCTTTTAATAGAGAACCGGAACAAAGAATTAGCACATAGTGAATACATGAACTCCTGAAACTATGGTCATCACCGAGAAGTATCCCGATTATTGTCACTTCGGGGTTGTCGGATCATAACACATAATAGGTGACTATAGACTTGCAAGATAGGATCAAGAACACACATATATTCATGAAAACATAATAGGTTCAGATCTGAAATCATCGCACTCGGGCCCTAGTGGCAAGCATTAAGCATAGCAAAGTCATAGCAACATCAATCTCAGAACATAGTGGATACTAGGGATCAAACCCTAACAAAATTAACTTGATTACATGGTAAATCTCATTCAACCCATCACCGTCCAACAAGCCTACGATGGAATTACTCACGCACGGCGGTGAGCATCATGAAATTGGTGATGGAGGATGGTTAACGATGACGACGACGACGAATCCCCCTCTCCGGAGCCCCGAACAGACTCCAGATCAGCCCTCCCGAGAGAGATTAGGGCTTGGTGGCGGCTCCGTGTCGTAAAATGCGATGAAACTTTTTCTCTGATTTTTTTCTCCCCGAACGTGAATATATGGAGTTGGAGTTGAGGTCGGTGGAGGTCCAGGGGGCCCACGAGATAGGAGGGCGCGCCCTAGGGGGGGCGCCCCCATGTCTCGTGGACAGCCTGTGGGCCCCCTGGTGTGTATCTTTCGCCCAGAAATTCTTATTAATTCCAAAAAGTGCCTTCGTGGATTTTCAGGACATTCCGAGAACTTTTCTTTTCTACACATAAAACAACATCATGGCAGTTCTACTGAAAACAGCGTCAGTCCGGGTTAGTTTCATTCAAATCATGCAAGTTAGTGTCCAAAACAAGGGCAAAAGTGTTTGGAAAAGTAGATACATTGGAGACGTATCAACTCCCCCAAGCTTAAACCTTTGCTTGTCCTCAAACAATTCAGTTGATAAACTGAAAGTGATAAAGAAAAACTTTTAAAAACTCGGTTTGCTCTTGTTTTTGTAACATGAAAAGCCAGCTTTCAAGTTTCAGCAAATATTATGAACTAACCATACTCACAATAACACATAGGTCTCACAATTACTCATATCAATAACATAATCAGCTAGCGAGTCATAATAATAAAACTCGGATGACAACACTTCCTCAAAACAATCATAACATGATATAACAAAATAGTATCTTGCTAGCGCTTTCTGAGACCGCAAAACATAAATGTAGAGCACCTTTAAAGATCAAGGACTAACTAAACATTGTAATTCATGGTAAAAGAGATCCAGTCAAGTCATACCCAATATGAACCAATAGTAATGAATGCAAATGACAGTGTGCTCTCCAGCGGGTGCTTTTTAATAAGAAGGGTGATGACTCAACATAAAAGTAAATAGATAGGCCCTTCACAGAGGGAAGCAGGGATTTATAGAGGTGCCAGAGCTCGATTTTAAAATAGAGATTGAATAACATTTTGAGCGGCATACTTTCACTGTCAACGCAACAACTATGAGATGGCTGTATCTTCCATACTACATGCATTATAGGCAGTTCCCAAACAGAACGGTAAAGGTTTATACTCCCCCAACCACCAACAAGCATAAATCCATGGCTTGCTCAAAACAACGAGTGCCTCCAACTAACAACAGCCCTGGGGGAGTATTGTTTAATTATTTTGATTTGCTTTGATCTTTTTGGATCATGGGACTGGGCATCCCGGTTACCGGCCCTTCCTCGTGAATGAGGAGCGGAGTCCACTCCTCTTGAGAATAACCCACCTAGCATGGAAGATATAGGCAACCCTAGTTGTAACATGAGCTGCTCGAGCATACAAAACAGAATTTCATTTGATGGTTTGCAGTTTGGCACATACAAATTTACTTGGAACAGCAGGTAAATACCGCATATAGGAAGGTATAGTGGACTCATATGGAACAACTTTGGAGTTTAAGGAGTTTGGATGCACAAGCAGTATTCCCGCTTAGTACAGGTGAAGGCTAGCAAAAGACTGGGAAGCGACCAACTAAGAGAGCGACAACAGTCATAAACATGCATTAGAATTAATTCACACCGAATACAAGCATGAGTAGGATATAATCCACCATGAACATAAATATCGTGAAGGCTATGTTGATTTGATTCAACTACATGCGTGAACATGTGCCAAGTCGAGTCACTCAATTCATTCAAAGGAGGATACCATCCCATCATATCACATCATAATCATTCTAATAGCATGTTGCCACGCAAGGTAAACCGTTATAACTCATTGCTAACCAAGCATGGCACAAGCAACTATAATCTCTAAATGTCATTGCAAATATATTTACTTCATAATAGCTGAGTCGGAAACGATGAACTCATCATATTTACAAAAACAAGAGAGGTCGAGTTCATACCAGCTTTTCTCATCCCAATAAGTCCATCATATATTGTCATTATTGACTTTCACTTGCACGACCGAATGATGTGTATAATAATAATAGTGCACATGCGTTGGACTCAGCTGGAATCTGCAAGCATTCAACTCAAGAGAGAAGACAAGTAATATGGGCTCTAAATGAAATAAATAATCTTGTATATGAGAGCCACAAAACATTTTCAATATAGTCTTCTCGACCCCAAACGAAAGAAAAGAAAATAAAACTATTTACACGGGAAAGCTCCCAACAAGTAAGAAGAAGAACTAGAAATCTTTTGGGTTTTCATTTTAATTTCTACTACAAGCATGGAAATTAAACTAACTATTTTTTTTGGTTTTTTCTTTAAGGTTTATCAAGCACACAAGAAGAAAAGTAGAAAAGGAAATTTAAACTAGCATGGATAATATAATGAAAGAGTATGAGCACCGACGACTAGTGTGTGAACATGAATGTAAAGTCGATGAGAAATACGTACTCCCCCAAGCTTAGGATTTTTGCCTAAGTTGGTCTAGTACCAAGGATCGCCTGGCTGATATCCATAAGTGAAACCGGGGTTGTACTGAGATGCAGCAGCAATCGCCTCCTGAGCTGCAGCGTGTTGGCGAGCTACCTCCACTCCCTTCTCGTATTCAGCTGCTTCCTCCCTGGTGACAACATATCTTCCCTTTGCCTGATAATCAAAAAGGTAGGGAGCAGGAAGAGTAACAGGGACGACGTTGCATCTGTCATAG
Source organism: Triticum aestivum (assembly GCF_018294505.1). Classification (NCBI taxonomy): domain Eukaryota; kingdom Viridiplantae; phylum Streptophyta; class Magnoliopsida; order Poales; family Poaceae; genus Triticum; species Triticum aestivum. The sequence continues at coordinate 667,235,244 of NC_057807.1, read as the reverse complement.
ATTAGTCGATAATGGAGGAATTGTTCATTCCTCTCAAGAAAATGATGATTGAACATAGCTTCTTTATCCAAATAAATAGGAGGTAAAATCATATCCCCCTCTCGTGGGGCTATATTAAGATAATTAGCCACACGGGTTGCATAAATTCCTCCAAATAAATCCCCCTTTCTACTATTATAATGCAACCTACGTGCAACTATTGCCCCCAAGTTATAACCTTTATAACCTGAAACAGCACTCTTGAGGACACACAGATCAGGGATACACATGTGACAAGCTTCATCTTTACCGTTAATGCATCTACCAATAAAGAGAGTGAAATAATGTATAGAAGGAAAATGAATGGTCCCTATGGTGGCTTGTGCTATGTCCCTAGATTCTCCCACAGTAATACTAGCAAGAAAATCTCTAAATTCAGATTTGCGAGGATCATTAATATTACCCCACTGCAAGAGTTTGCAAGCAGTTGTGAAATCCTCTAAATCCATGGTATAAGATGTATCATAAATATCAAACATGACACTAGGAGAATTACGCGTACAGTTATATTGGAACCTCCGCACAAAGGAATCAGTCAATTGATAGTACTGAGGACACTTATCTTGTAAGAAGTCCTCCAGCTCGGCATTACGCACATACGCGTCAAATTCCTCCTTGAAGCCTGCTTCGACCATAAAATCATCGGATGGCCACTCACAAGCCCGTACATTTGCGTCCCTCGGCAATTCAACATCTTGCTCACATATAGCAATCCTTGGCCCTTTCTTTGCCCAGGAACCACCTTGGTACATTCTTCTAAGCATAATTCTTTTTCTGAAAATTTCAAAAAATTTAGTAACTTCAAAATAAAAGTGAATAAAACTAAACAAGACTGATAGCAACTACTCCTACAAGTGCCTAGAGCTTATATCATGCATTGGAATTGCTTGGGACCTCAAAAATTTAACATGCAAGCTCAAGAACAAGGTCACCTATGCAGTAAAAATTTGCAATGAATAAAGCACTAGAACAAAAATTAATTGGACCAATGGAGGAGTCACATACCAAGCAACAATCTCCAAAGCAGTTTTGTGAATGGAGCTTTGAGCTAAGAGATCAAAAATCGCAGCAAAACGAGCTAGAACTCGTGCTTGAGCTGGATGGGGATTTTTTTGGGTAGAAGATGAAGTGTGTGGGTGCTGGCATAAGTGGAGGGGGGCCACCAGGGGCCCACAAGACAGGGGGCACGCCCTATAGGGGGGGGGCGCCCTCCACTCTCATGGCCTGGTGCTTGCCCCTCCTGCAGTGATTTCAGTGCCTAACATCCTCAAATATTCCAGAAAAAATCATACTAAATTTGCAGGGCATTTGGAGCACCTTTATTTTCGGACTATTTTTAATGCACGGATAATTCAGAAAACAGACGGATAATACTATTTTTGCTTTGTTTATTCTAAATAACGGAAAGTAAAAAGAGGGTACACAAGGTTGTGCCTTCTACTTTCATCCATCTCGTGATCATCAAAATGAATCCACTAACAAGGTTGATCAAGTCTTTTTAACAAACTCATTCCGATTAACACGGAACCAGAGAAATTTCGAATAACACTAAGTTACCTCAACGGGGATATGAAAATCCCCAACAATAAGAATATCATACCTTTTCTTGATAGTAGGGAGAGGAAATTCAAAACCTCCAATAATAATAGTTGGAACTATTGGGGAACGTAGTAATTTCAAAAAAATTCCTACGCACACACAAGATCATGGTGATGCATAGCAACGAGAGGGGAGAGTGTTGTCCATGTACCCTCATAGACCGAAAGCGGAAGCATTGTAACAACGCGGTTGATGTAGTCATACGTCTTCATGGCCCGACCGATCAAGCACCGAAACTACGGCACCTCCGAGTTCTAGCACACGTCCAGCTCGATGATGATCCCCGGACTCCGATCCAGCAAAGTGTCGGGGATGAGTTCCGTCAGCACGACGGCGTGGTGACGATCTAGATGTTCTACCGTCGCAGGGCTTCGCCTAAGCACCGCTACAATATTATCGAGGACTATGATGGAGGGGAGCACCGCACACGGCTAAGAGATCTCAAGGATCAATTGTTGTTATGCCTAGAGGTGCCCCCCTGCCCCCGTATATAAAGGAGCCAGGGGGAGGGGGTCGGCCGGCCAGGAGGGGCGCGCCAGGAGGAGTCCTCCTCCCACCGGGAGTAGGACTCCCCCCCCTTCCTTGTTGGAGTAGGAGAGAAGGAAAGAGGAGGAGAGGAGGAAGGAAAAAGGGGGCTGCACCCCTTGTCCAATTCGGACCAGAGGGGGGCTGTGCGCCTCCTTCCTTTCGGCCTCTCTCCTCTATTCCCGTATGGCCCAATAAGGCCCATATACTCCGTGGCGAATTCCCGTAACTCTCCGGTACTCCGAAAAATACCCGAATCCCTCGGAACCTTTCCAAAGTCCGAATATAGTCGTCCAATATATCGATCTTTACGTATCGACCATTTCGAGACTCCTCGTCATGTCCCCGATCTCATCCTGGACTCCGAACTCCTTCGGTACATCAAAACTCATAAACTCATAATATAACTGTCATCAAAACCTTAAGCGTGCGGACCCTACGAGTTCGAGAACAATGTAGACATGACCGAGACACGTCTCCGGTCAATAAACAATAGCGGAACCTGAATGCTCATATTGGCTCCCACATATTCTACGAAGATCTTTATCGGTCAAACCGCATAACAACATACGTTGTTCCCTTTGTCATCGGTATGTTACTTGCCCGAGATTCGATCATCGGTATCTCAATACCTAGTTCAATCTCGTTACCGGCAAGACTCTTTACTCATTCCGTAATACATCATCCCACAACTAACTCATTAGTTGCAATGCTTGCAAGGCTTAAGTGATGTGTATTACCGAGAGGGCCCAGAGATACCTCTCCGACAATCGGAGTGACAAATCCTAATCTCGAAATACGCGAACCCAACATGTACCTTTGGAGACACCTGTAGAGCACCTTTATAATCACTCAGTTACGTTGTGATGTTTGGTAGCACACAAAGTGTTCCTCCGGTAAACGGGAGTTGCATAATCTCATAGTCATAGGAACATGTTAAGTCATGAAGAAAGCAACAACAACATACTAAACGATCGTGTGCTAAGCTGACGGAATGGGTCATGTCAATCACATCATTCTCCTAATGATGTGATCCTGTTAATCAAATGACAACTCATGTCTATGGCTTGGAAACATAACCATCTTTGATCAACGAGCTAGTCAAGTAGAGGCATACTAGTGACAATCTGTTTGTCTATGTATTCACACATGTATTATGTTTCCGGTTAATACAATTATAGCATGAATAATAAACATTTATCATGATATAAGGAAATAAATAATACTTTTTTATTGCCTCTAGGGCATATTTCCTTCAGGAACTTGTCCAATAGAATTGATGCTATGAACTTGAGATTGTTTCCTCGGAAAGTGTACCGTATGCTCATTACCATTAACATGAAAAGTGACATTGCCTTTGTTGCAATCAATAACATCCCCTGCAGTATTAAGAAAAGGTTTACCAAGGATAATAGACATACTATCGTCCTCAGGAATATCAAGAATAACAAAGTCCGTTAAGATAGTGACATTTGCAACCACAACTGGCACATCCTCACAAATACCGACAGGTATAGCAGTTGATTTATCAGCCATTTGCAAAGATATTTCAGTAGGTGTCAACTTATTCAATTCAAGTCTACAATATAAAGAGAAAGGCATAACACTAACACTGGCTCCAAGATCACATAAAGCAGTTCTAACATAATTTCTTTTAATGGAACATGGTATAGTTGGTACACCCGGATCTCCAAGTTTCTTTGGTATTCCACCCTTAAAAGTGTAATTAGCAAGCATGATGGAAATTTCAGCTTCCAGTATATTTCTTCCAGTATACTTAGCATAAGGATTTACTTTGATCATATCAGTTAAGCGCATACGTAAGAAAATAGGACTAATCATTTCAGCAAAGCGCTCAAAATCCTCATCATCCTTTGACTTGGATGGTTTAGGAGGAAAGGGCATGTTCTCTTTCTTTACCGTGCTTCCTAGCAACAAAATCTCTCTTATCATAACGTTGATTCTTTGATTGTGGGTTATCAAGATCAACAGTAGGTTCAATCTCTACATCATTGTTTTTGCTAGGTTGAGAATCAACATGAACATTATCATTAACATTATCACTAGGTTCATGTTCATCACCTGATTGAGTTTCAGCATCAGAAATAAAAATATCATTGGGATTCTCAGGTGTGTCTACAGTAGGTTCACTAGAAGCATACAGAGTTCTATCGTTTTTTTTCTTCTTTTTAGAAGAACTAGGTACCTCTAAATTATTTCTCTGAGAATCTTGCTCGATTCTCTTAGGGTGGCCTTCGGGATACAAAGGTTCCTGAGTCATTCTACCAGTTCTAGTAGCCACTCTAATAGCAAAGTCATTTTTATTATTTAATCCATCAAGCAAATCATTCTGAGCTTTAAGTACTTGCTCAGCTTGAGTAGCAACCATAGAAGCATATTTGCTAACGAGTTGAAGTTCACCTTTAACTCTAGCCAGATTATCGCTCACGCGTCCTATCTCGAAAGCATTATTCTTTAACTCTCTACCAACATAAGCATTAAAACTTTCTTGTCTAGCCATAAAATCATCAAATTCATCTAAGCAAGGGCTATGATATTTAGTAGAGGGTATTTCAACTTTATCATATCTATAGAGAGAATTTACCTTTACTACCTGTGTCAGGTTATCAAGACAATGTGGTTCTTCAACAGGCGGTATATTAAGACCATGTACTTCTTCTATAGGAGGTAAATTCTTAACATCTTCAGCTTTAATACCTTTTTCTTTCATTGATTTCTTTGCCTCTTGCATATCTTCAGGACTAAGAAATAAAACACCTCTCTTCTTCGGAGTGTGTTTAGGAATAGGCTCAGGAGTTGGCTCAATTGGTTCAGGAATTACTTCAGGAATTGGCTCGGGGAGAGTCCAATTATTTTCATTAGTCAACATATTATTCAATAATATTTCAACTTCGTCGACTGTTCTTTCCCTGAAAACACAACCAGCACAACTATCCAAGTAGTCCTTCGAAGCATCAGTTAGTCCATTATAAAAGATATGAAGTATTTCATTTTTCTTAAGAGGATGATCAGTCAAGGCATTAAGTAACTGGAGAAGCCTCCCCCAAGCTTGTGGGAGACTCTCTTCTTTGATTTGCACAAAATTATATATTTCCCGCAAGGCAGCTTGTTTCTTATGAGCAGGGAAATATTTAGCAAAGAAGTAATAGATCATATCTTGTGGACTACGCACACAACCAGGAGCAAGATAATTATACCAAGTCTTAGCATCACCCTTTAATGAGAACGGAAATATCTTAAGGATATAATAATAGCGAGACTTCTCATCATTAGTACAAAGGGTAGCTATATCATTCAACTTGGTAAGATGTGCCACAACAGTTTCAGATTCGAGGCCATAAAAAGGATCAGATTCAACTAAAGTAATAATCTCAGGATCAACAGAGAATTAATAATCCTTATCAGTAACACAGATAGGTGAAGTAGCAAACGCACGGTCAGGTTCCATTCTAGCATTAAGAGACTGTTGCTTCCATTTAGCTAACAATTTCTTAAGATCATATCTATCATTGCAAGCAAAAATTTCCCTAGCAGATTCTTCATTCATAACATAACCCTTAGGAACAACAGGCAATACATAATCATTGGGAGAACCTTCATCATCACTATCATCAATATTAGCATCTTCAATAATTTCATTCCCCCTAACTCTAGCAAGTTGTTCATCAAGAAATTCACCTAATAGCAAATTAGTATCACGCACAGAAGTAGTTTCATCATGCATAGCAGAAGTGGCATCATCAATAACATGCGACATATCAGAATTCATAGCAGTAGTAGGTTTAGGTGTCGCAAGCCTACTAATAACAGAAGGAGAATCTAATGCAGAGCTAGATGGCAGTTTCTTACCTCCCCTCGTAGTTGAGGGCAAAATAGTAGTTCAGTCGTCTTTCAAGTTCTTCATAGTGATCAATAGATATAAATCCCAAGTGACTCGGAGAATAGAGCTATGCTCCCCGGCAACGGCGCCAGAAATTAGTCTTCATAACCCACAATTGTAGGGGATCGCAACAGCTTTCGAGGGTAAAGTATTCAACCCAAATTTATTGATTCGACACAAGGGGAGCCAAAGAATATTCTTGAGTATTAGCAGTTGAGTTGTCAATTCAACCACACCTGGATAACTTAGTATCTGCAACAAAGTATTTAGTATCAAAGTAGTATGATAATAAAGGTAAACATAGCAAAGTAAAGCTAATAGTTTTTGGGTTTTTGTAGTAGTTGTAACAGTAGCAACGAAAAAGTAAATAAGTGAAGAACAATATGTGAAAAGCTCGTAGGCAATGGATCAGTGATGGATAATTATGCCGGATGCGATTCCTCATGTAATAGTTATAACATAGGGTGATATAGAACTAGCTCCAATTCATCAATGTAATGTAGGCATGTATTCCGTAAATAGTCATACGTGCTTACGGAAAAGAACTTGCATGACATCTTTTGTCCTACCCTCCCGTGGCAGCGGGGTCCTAGTGGAAACTAAGGGATATTAAGGCCTCCTTCTAATAGAGAACGGGAACAAAGAATTAGTACATAGTGAATACATGAACTCCTCAAACTATGGTCATCACCGAGAAGTATCCCGATTATTGTCACTTCGGGGTTGTCGGATCATAACACATAATGCGTGACTATAGACTTGCAAGATAGGATCAAGAACACACATATATTCATGAAAACATAATAGGTTCAGATCTAAAATCATGGCACTCGGGCCCTAATGGCAAGCATTAAGCATAGCAAAGTCATAGCAACATCAATCTCAGAACATAGTGGATACTAGGGATCAAACCCTAACAAAACTAACTTGATTACATGGTAAATCTCATCCAACCCATCACCGTCGAGCAAGCCTACGATCGAATTACTCACGGACGGCGGTGAGCATCATGAAATTAGTGATGGAGGATGGTTGATGATGACGACAGTGACGAATCCCCCTCTCCGGAGCCCCGAACGGACTCCAGATCAGCCCTCCCGAGAGATTAGGGCTTGGCGGCGGCTCCGTGTCGTAAAACGCGATGAAACTTTTTCTCTGATTTTTTTCTCCCCGAACGTGAATATATCGAGTTGGAGTTGAGGTCGGTGGAGGTCCAGGGGGCCCACGAGATAGGAGGGCATGCCCTAGGGGGGGCGCCCCCTGTCTTGTGGACAACTTGTGGGGCCCCTGGTGTATATCTTTCGCCCAGAAATTCTTATTAATTCCAAAAAGTGCCTCCGTGGATTTCAGGACATTCCGAGAATTTTTCTTCTCTAGACATAAAACAACATCATGGCAGTTCTGCTGAAAACAGCGTCAGTCCGGGTTAGTTTCATTCAAATCTTGCAAGTTAGAGTCCAAAACAAGGGCAAAAGTGTTTGGAAAAGTAGATACGCTGGAGACGTATCAAGGCCCAACCCATATTGCTGTTTTCTTGTCTATTTTAGTGTTTCAAAAAAGGAATATCAAACGGAGTCCAAACGGAATGAAACCTTCGGGAGCGTTATTTTTGGAACGGAAGCAATCCAGGGAGCTTGGAGTACAAGCCAGGGAAGCTTCGAGGAAGCCACGAGATAGGGGGCGCCTGATACGTCTCCAACGTATCTATAATTTATGAAGCATTCATGCTATATTATTATCTGTTTTGAATGATTATGGGCTTTATTATACACTTTTATATTTCTTTTGGGACTAACCTATTAACCGGAGGCCAGCCCATATTGTTGTTTTATTGCCTGTTTCAGTATTTCGAAGAAAAGGAATATCAAACGGAGTCCAAACGGAATGAAACCTTCGGCAGCGTGATTTTTTGGAAGAATATGATCCTGGAGACTTGGAGTTCACGTCAGAAGATCCTCGAGGCAGCCACGAGATAGGAGGGCGCGCCCTCTCCTGTAGGCCCCCCCTGTAGGGCGCGCCCCCCTGTCTCGTGGGCCCCTTGAGCACCCCCCGACCGACTTCTTTCGCCTATATAAGCCTACCTATCCTAAAACCATCGAATATCAAGATAGATCGGGAGTTCCGCCGCCGCAAGCCTCTTTAGCCACCAAAAACCTCTTGGGAGTCCGTTTCGGCACCCTGCCAGAGGGGGAACCCATCACCGGTGGCCATCTTCATCACCTCGGTGCTATCCATGACGAGGAGGGAGTAGTTCACCCTCGGGGCTGAGGGTATGTACCAGTAGCTATGTGTTTGATCTCTCTCTCTCTCTCGTGTTCTCTCTATGGCACGATCTTGATGTATCACGAGCTTTGTTATTATAGTTGGATCTTATGATGTTTCTCCCCCCTCTACTCTCTTGTGATGAATTGAGTTTCCCACTTTAAGTTATCTTATTGGATTGAGTCTTTTATTTGAGAACACTTGATGTATGTCTTGCCGTGTTTATCTGTGGTGACTATGGGATATCACGTGCCACTTGATGTATGTTTTGTTGACCAACTTGTGGGTTCCGCCCATGAACCTATGCATAGGGGTTGGCACACGTTTTCTTGACTCTCCGGTAGAAACTTTGGGGCACTCTTTGAAGTACTTTTTGTTGGTTGGATGAATCTGAGATTGTGTGATGCATATCGTATAATCATGCCCACGGATACTTGAGGTGATAATGGAGTATCTAGGTGACATTAGGGTTTTGGCCGATTTGTGTCTTAAGGTGTTATTCTAGTAAGAACTCTTGAATAGATTGATTCGAAAGAATAACTTTGAGGTGGTTTCGTACCCTACCATAATCTCTACGTTTGTTCTCTGCTATTAGTGGCTTTGGAGTGACTCTTTGTTGCATGTTGATGGATTGTTATATGATCTATCTATGTTATTATTGTTGAGGGAACTTTCACTAGTGAAAGTATGAACCCTATGCCTTGTTTCCAATCATTGCAATACCGTTTACGCTCACTTTTATCATTAGTTACCTTTCTGTTTTTATATTTTCAGATTACAAAATCCTATATCTACCATCCATATTGCACTTGTATCACATCTCTTCGCCGAACTAGTGCACCTATACAATTTACCATTGTATTGGGTGTGTTGGCGACACAAGAGACTCATTGTTATTTGGTTGCAGGGTTGCTTGAGAGAGACCATCTTTATCCTACGCCTCCCACGGATTGATAAACCTTAGGTCATCCACTTGAGGGAAATTTGCTACTGTCCTACAAACCTGTGCACTTGCAGGCCCAACAACGTCTACAAGGAGAAGGTTGTGTAGTAGACATCAAGCTCTTTTCTGGCGCCGTTGCCGGGGAGGTATGTGCTTGAAGGTATATCTTTAGATCTTGCAATCGAATCTTTTTGTTTCTTGTTTTATCACTAGTTTAGTTTATAAAAGAAAACTACAAAAAAAATGGAGTTAAGTTTGTCTCGTACGCTTCGTCTTTTTAATATCTTTCGTGGTTGTCTTGGGGAAGCTATGTTTGATGAGAATGAAATATTTGAGAATATATTTTCTGAAATTAATGTTTGTCCCAAGCTTGGGGATGCTACGTTTAATGAAGATGGTATTTTTAGCATCCCAAGTTTTGATATGCAAAGTTGTTATGATGATAGCATGCCTCCTACCAATGATGATTATATTGATGAAAGTGGGTTCGGAAGAGTGTCAACCTTAGGAAGTAGTGATCCCACTATTTTGGAGGATGTTGAATTTTATTGTGATGAATATGAAAGTGGATTTGGAAGAGTGTCAACTTTATTTAGTGATGATTCCACTATATTGGGAGAGGTTTCAATCGATTATGATGAGAACGAAGTTCCTACTTATGATGATTATTGTGATGAAACTTATGCTATAAGAAGTAGTGATGATTATATTTATAAAACTTGTCATGATTATGATTACCCTTTTTCTGAACATTACTCTTTTAATGTGGAAACAATTTATAGTATTCAAGTCTTTTATGATACTCCCATTGTTCCGAATGAGAAGAATTTTGATTATGTGGAGAGTAGTAAATTTTCTATGCTTGTAGATCATGAAAAGAATGATTTAGGTGCTAGTTATATTGTTGAATTCATTCATGATGCTACTGAAAATTATTATGAGAGAGGAACATATGCTTGTAGGAATTGCAATAATGTCAAGTTTCCTCTCTATGTGCTTAAAATCTTGAACTTATGCTTGTTTTACCTTCCTATGCTTGTTGATTATTGTTCCCATAAGTTGTTTGCTCACAAAATCCCTATGCATAGGAAGTGGGATAGACTTAAATGTGCTAGTCATATGCTTAATGATGCTCCCGTTATGTTTCAATTCTTATCTTTTATGTGAGCATTATTGTCATCATCCTGCCTAGCTAGAAAGGCATTAAAGAAAAGAGATTGTTGGGACACATCCCAATATTTACCCTTACTGTTTTTGTGTGTTCAAATGATTATGATACTGTATTAATCATGTTTTATACCTTTTGTTTCAATAAATGCCAAGTAAGACCTTTAGCATAGCCTACGGTGATAGTTGTGTTGATCCTCCTGAGATTCAGAAACTTTTGCACCCAGTACATTAGTTTTTTTAATTCACAGAAACGTGATTTTGATCTAATTCTTTTTAATTTGGATTGGTACAAGAATTTCTTTCGACTTCCTAATTTGGTAGGATTTTTGGAGTTCCAGAAGTATACGTTTGATACAGATTGCTACAAACTGTTATGTTTTTGACAGATTCTGTTTTCCGTGTGTTGTTTGCTTATTTTGATGCATCTATGGCTAGTATTAAGTGTTATGAGCCATAGAGAACTTGTAATACAGTAGGTTTATACCGAAATAAATAAAGAATGAGTTCATTACAGTACCTAAGTGGTGGTTTTATTTTCTTATACTAACGGAGCTTACGAGTTTTCTGTTGAGTTTTGTGTTGTGGAGTTCTCAAGTTTTGGGTAAAGATTCGATGGACTATGGAATAAGGAGTGGCAAGAGCCTACGCTTGGGATGCCCAAGGCACCCCAAGGTAATATTCAAGGACAACCAAGAGCCTAAGCTTGGGGATGCCCCGGATGGCATCCCCTCTTTCGTCTTCGTTCATCGGTAAACTTTACCTGGAGCTATATTTTTATTCACCACATGATATGTGTTTTGCTTGGAGCGTCATTTTATTTTGTTATTATTGGCTTGATTTAGTTTAGAATAATGTTTTTCATCTTTAGTTTCGATAAAAATGTCAAGGATAGCCTTTACCATGCTTATTTTGCTAGTATACATGTTGTTGTTTGAAAACAGAAAGTTTACCGCTGTTGCAAAAATTCCCTAGAAAAGTCAGAGAGTACTATAATGTTGAAACTTTTTTAATATTGAGCTCTGATAAATTTTCTACAGTAGGAATTTTATTTCATAATTTTTGGAGTTAGGGAAGTATTGATACTCTTGCATTCTTTACAGATTGTACTGTTTTGGCAGAATGCTATTATGTTTGCATTGTTTGCATATGTTTGTTTGTTTAATGATTCTATTTGAGGATAGGAGTGTTAAATATGCAGAGGCATTTAGTATGAAATGTAGAATAATAATTTTAGTGATTTGGTACAGTAGAAAATGATAAAGGTTTTGCATTGGTTTATACTAACCTATCTCACGAGTTCTTGTTGAGTTTGGTGTGGATGAAGCTTTTGATAAAAAGAGGAACCATGATATGAGAGGAATTAAGGGGACACAAAAGTTCAAGCTTGGGGATGCCCAAGGCACCCCAAGATAATATTTCAAGAAGTCTCAAGCATCTAAGCTTGGGAATGCCCTGATAGGCATCCCACCTTTCTTCTTCAACAACTATCGGTTAGTATCGGTTGAGCCTAAGTTTTGCTTCTTCACATGAGTTGTGCTATCCTTGCAATGTCATTCTATTTTGTTTTGCTTGCTGTTTGAAAAAAATACCAAGATCTGAAATTCTTAAATGAGAGAGAGTCTTCGTATACATAATTATTTAGCTACTCATTGATCTTCACTTATATCTTTTTGGATTAGTTTGTCATTTACTCGTGTGCTTCACTTATATCCTGTGAGTAAATTGTTGAATGAGTTGATTGTAATAAATCTGAAATTATTTATGTCTCATTTGCTTATCCCATGGGGAGTTATGACTTCACGTCACAGAAGTAGAGGTTGTAAATTTATTGAAGGTTAGCAAGCATTCTATTGGTCATTTGAACAATTCATGAAAGAATATTGAAGGAAGAGAGATTTCATATATAAATACACTATCCTAGACATCTTTTATAATTGGGAGCACTCATTCAGTATGACATGCTAAAGAGTTGATGTTGGACAATTCCGACATCTCAGTTAAAGTATATTGTCATGGATCATTCAAACATGTTGAGCTTGGCTTTCCCCCTCATGCTAGCCAAATTCCTTGCACCAAGTAGAGATACTACTTGTGCTTCCAAATATCCTTAAACCCAGTTTTGCCATGAGAGTCCACCCTACCTACCTATGGATTGAGTAAGATCCTTCAAGTAAGTTGTCATCGGTGCAAGCAATAAAAATTGCTCTCTAAATATGCATGACTTATTAGTGCGGAGAAAATAAGCTTTGTACGATCTTGTTATGGAAGCAATAAAAGTGACAGACTGCATAATAAAGGTCCATATACAAGGGGCACTATAAAGTGACGTTCTTTCGCATTAAGATTTTGTGTATCCAACCCTAAAAGCGCATGACAACCTCTGCTTCGCTCTGCTCCTATCTTTTACTTTATGTCTTTTACTTTATACAAGAGTGAAGGTGATCTTCACCTTTCCCTTTTTCATTTTATCCTTTGGCAAGCACTTTGTGTTGGGGTGATCCTGATATATATATCCAATTGGATGTCAGTTAGCATGAACTATTGTCGTTGACATCACCCAAAGGTGAATACGTTGGGAGGCAACACTATAAGCCCCTATCTTTCTCAGTGTCCGATTGAAACTTCATAACCATTAGTATTGCGTGAGTGTTAGAAATTGTAGAAGACTATCTGATAGTTGAGTAAGTGGAGTTTGCTATTCCTAAAAATAAGATGAATTGCAATTGTTTGATTACTGAGAATGAAGTTTGCTAGTTTTCAAGAAAGTTTATGGTCTATGCTTTAACATGTGAATTGCTTGTTGCTTGTTAGTGAGAAGTTTTATGAGATGAACTACTGTTATTACATATTATCATGCTAGAAAAGGTGATTGAAATTATCATTGATCAAACTTGTGCACCTTCTAGCATTCACACTTCATAAATTCTTTCTTTTATCATTTACCTACTCGAGGATGAGTGGGAATTAAGCTTAGGGATGCTGATACGTCTCCAACGTATCTATAATTTATGAAGCATTCATGCTATATTATTATCTGTTTTGAATGATTATGGGCTTTATTATACACTTTTATATTACTTTTGGGACTAACCTATTAACCGGAGGCCCAGCCCATATTGCTGTTTTCTTGCCTGTTTCAGTATTTTGAAGAAAAGGAATATCAAACGAGTCCAAACGGAATGAAACCTTCAGCAGCGTGATTTTTTGGAAGAATATGATCCTGGAGACTTGGAGTTCATGTCAGAAGATCCTCGAGGCAGCCACGAGATAGGAGGGCGCCCCCCTGTAGGGCGCGCCCCCCTGTCTCGTGGGCCCCTTGAGCACCCCCCCAACCGACTTCTTTCGCCTATATAAGCCTACGTAGCCCAAAACCATCGAATATCAAGATAGATCGGGAGTTCCGCCGCCGCAAGCCTCTGTAGCCACCAAAATCCTCTCGGGAGTCCATTCTGGCACCCTCCCGGAGGGGGAACCCATCACCGGTGGCCATCTTCATCATCCCGGCGCTATCCATGACGAGGAGGGAGTAGTTCACCCTCAGGGCTGAGGGTATGTACCATTAGCTATGTGTTTGATCTCTCTCTCTCGTGTTCTCTCTATGGCACGATCTTGATGTATCGCGAGCTTTGTTATTACAGTTTGATCTTATGATGTTTCTCCCCCCTCTACTCTCTTGTGATGAATTGAGTGTCCCTCTTGAAGTTATATTATTGGATTGAGTCTTTTATTTGAGAACACTTGATGTATGTCTTGTTGTGTTTGTCAGTGGTGACAATGGGATATCACGTGCCACTTGATGTATGTTTTGGTGACCAACTTGCGGGTTCCGCCCATGAACCTATGCATAGGGGTTGGCACACGTTTTCTTTACTCTCCAGTAGAAACTTTGGGGCACTCTTTGAAGTACTTTGTGTTGGTTAGATGAATCTGAGATTGTGTGATGCATATCGTATAATCATGCCCACGGATACTTGATGTGACAATGGAGTATCTAAGTGACATGAGGGTTTTGGTTGATTTGTGTCTTAAGGTGTTATTCTAGTAAGAACTCTTGAATAGATTGATCCGAAAGAATAACTTTGAGGTGGTTTCGTACCCTACCATAATCTCTATGTTTGTTCTCCGCTATTAGTGGCTTTGGTGTGACTCTTTGTTGCATGTTGAGGGATTGTTATATGATCTATCTATGTTATTATTGTTGAGAGAACTTGCACTAGTGAAAGTATGAACCCTATGCCTTGTTTCCTATCATTGCAATACCGTTTACGCTCACTTTTATCATTAGTTACCTTGTTGTTTTTATATTTTCAGATTACAAAAACTTATATCTACCATCCATATTGCACTTGTATCACCATCTCTTCGCCGAACTAGTGCACCTATACAATTTACCATTGTATTGGGTGTGTTGGGGACACAAGAGACTCTTTGTTATTTGGTTGAAGGGTTGCTTGAGAGAGACCATCTTCATCCTACGCCTCCCACGGATTGATAAACCTTAGGTCATCCACTTGAGGGAAATTTGCTACTCTCCTACAAACCTGTGCACTTGCAGGCCCAACAACGTCTACAACAAGAAGGTTGTGTAGTAGACATCAGAGTCTACAAGTGTAGTTTTAACACCAATATGAATTTATAATGAGTTCACAACAGTACCTAAGTGGTGTTTTATTTTCTTATACTAACGGAGCTTACGAGTTTTCTGTTGAGTTTTGTGTTGTGAACTTTTCAAGTTTTGGGTAAAGATTCGATGGACTATGGAATAAGGAGTGGCAAGAGCCTAAGCTTGGGGATTACAAAGGCACCCCAAGGTAATATTCAAGGACAACCAAAAGCCTAAGCTTGGGGATGCCCCGGATGGCATCCCCTCTTTCGTCTTCTTCCATTGGTACCTTTACTTGGAGCTATATTTTTATTCACCACATGATATGTGTTTTTCTTGGAGCGTCATTTTCTTTTGTTAGTGTTTGCTTGATGTTATTTAGAATAGTGTTTTGCATCTTTATTTTCAATAAAAAATTCAAGGTTAGCCTTTACCATGCTTATTTTGCTAGTATACATGTTGCTGTTTGAAAACAGAAAGTTTACCGCTGTTGCAAAAATTTCCTAGAAAATTCCGAGAGTGATATAATGTCGAAACTTTTTGCATATTGAGCTCTGATAAATCTTCTACAGCGTAGTATTTTTCTCATAATTTTTGGAGTTAGGGAAGTTTTGATACTCTTGCATTCTTTACATACTGTACTGTTTTGGCAGATTGCTGTTATGTTTGCATTGTTTGCATATGTTTGCTTGTTTAATGATTCTATTTAAGGATAGGAGTATTAAATATGCAGAGACATTTAGTATGCAATGTTGAATAACAATGCTAGTGATTTGTTACAGTAGAAAATGATAAGGTGTTGCATTGGTTTATACTAACCTATCTCACAAGTTCTTGTTGAGTTTGATGTGGATGAAGCTTTTGATAAAAAGAGAAACCATGATATGAGAGGAATTAAGGAGACACAAAAGTTCAAGCTTGGGTGTTGCATTGGTTTATACTAACCTATCTCACAAGTTCTTGTTGAGTTTAGTGTGGATGAAGCTTTTGATAAAAAGAGAAACCATGATAAGAGAGGAATTAAGGAGACACAAAAGTTCAAGCTTGGGGATGCCCAAGGCACCCCAAGATAATATTTCAAGAAGTCTCAAGCATCTAAGCTTGGGGATGCCCCGTGAGGCATCCCACCTTTCTTCTTCAACAACTATCGGTTAGTATCGGTTGAGCCTAAGTTTTTGCTTCTTCACATGAGTTGTGCTATCCTTGCAATGTAAGTTTATTTTGTTTTGCTTGCAGTTTGAATACAATACGAAGATCTGAAATTCTTTAATGATAGAGATTCTTCATGTAGTTACATAATTATTTAGCTACTCATTGATCTTCACTTATATCTTTTTGGAGTAGTTTTTCATTTACTCGTGTGCTTCACTTATGTCCTATGAGTAAATTGTTGAATGAGTTAAATGTCATAAATCTGAAATTATATATGTCTCATTTGCTTATCCCATGGGGAGTAATGACTTCACATCTAAGAAGTAAAGGTGTTAAATTTATTGAAGGTTATCAAGCATTGTATTGGTCATTTGAACAATTCATGAAAGAATATTGAAGGAAGAGAGATTTCACATATAAATATACTATCTTAGAGATACTACTTGTGCATACAAATATCCTTAAATCCAGTTTTTCCATGAGAGCCCACCATACCTACCTATGGATTGAGTAAGATCCTTCAAGTAAGTTGTCTTTGGTGCAAGCAATAAAAATTGCTCTCTAAATATGTATGATCTATTAGTGTGAAGAAAATAAGCTTTATACGATCTTGTTATGGAAGCAATAAAAGCGACAGACTGCATAATAAAGGCCCATATACAAGTGGCAATATAAAGTGACGTTCTTTTGCATTAAGATTTTGTGCATCCAACCATAAAAGCGCATGACAACCTCTGCTTCCCTCTACGAAGGGCCTATCTTTTACTTTATGTCTTTTACTTTATGCAAGAGTCAAGGTGATCTTCACCTTTCCCTTTTTCATTTTATCCTTTGGCAAGCACCTCGTGTTGGAAAGATCCTGATATATATATATATATATATATATCCAATTGGATGTAAGTTAGCATGAACTATTATTGTTGACATCACCCAAAGGTGAATACGTTGGGAGGCAACACTATAAGCCCCTATCTTTCTTAGCGTCCGATTAAAACTCCATAACCATTAGTATTGCGTGAGTGTTAGCAATTGTAGAAGACTATATGATAGTTGAGTATGTGGAGTTTGCTAACAAAGCTCTGACAGAGACCCTTCCTGAAAATAAGATGAATTGCAATTGTTTGATGACTAAGAATGAAGTTTGCTAGTTTTCAAGAAAGTTTATGGTCTATGCTTTAACATGTGAATTGCTTGACTTGTTCGTGAGAAGTTTTATGATATGAACTACTGTTATGACATATAATCATGTTAGAAAAGGTGATTGAAATTATCATTGATCAAACTTGTGCACCTTCTAGCATTCACACTTCATAAATTCTTTCTTTTATCATTTACATACTCGAGGACGAGCAGGAATTAAGCTTGGGGATGCTGATACATCTCCAATGTATCTATAATTTATGAAGCATTCATGCTATTTTATTATCTGTTTTGGATGTTTATGGGCTTTATTATACACTTTTATATTATTTTTGGGACTAACCTATTAACCGGAGGCCCAGCCCATATTGTAGTTTTCTTGCCTATTTCAGTGTTTCGAAGAAAAGGAGTATCAAACGGAGTCCAAACGGAATGAAACCTTCAGGAGCGTTATTTTTGGAACGGAAGCAATCCAGGGAGCTTGGAGTACAAGCTAGGGAAGCTTCGAGGAAGCCACGAGATAGGGGGCGCGCCCACCCCCTGGGCACGCCCTCCACCCTCGTGGGCCCCTCGAGGCTCCCCCAACCGACTTCTTTCGCCTATATATTCCCAGATACCCCAAAACCATCAAAGAACACAATAGATCGGGAGTTCCGCCGCCGCAAGCCTCAGTACCACCAAAAACCTCTAGGGAGCCCGTTCCGGCACCCTGTCGGAGGGGGGATCCCTCACCGGTGGCCATCTTCATCATCCCGGCGCTCTCCGTGACGAGGAGGGAGTAGTTCACCCTCGGGGCTGAGAGTATGCACCAGTAGCTATGTGTTTGATCTCTCTCTCTCTCTCATGTTCTCTCTATGGCACGATCTTGATGTATCGCGAGCTTTGCTATTATAGTTGGATCTTATAATGTTTCTCCCCCTCTACTCTCTTGTGATGAATTGAGTTTTCCTTTTCAAGTTATCTTATTGGATTGAGTCTTTAATGATTTGAGAACACTTGATGTATATCTTGTCGTGCTTATCTGTGGTGACAATGGGATATCACGTGATCCACTTGATGTATGTTTTGGTGATCAACTTGCGGGTTCCGCCCATGAACCTATGCATAGGGGTTGGCACACGTTTTTGTCTTGACTCTCCGGTAGAAACTTTGGGGCACTCTATGAAGTTCTTTGTGTTGGTTGAATAGATGAATCTGAGATTGTGTGATGCATATCGTATAATCATGCCCACGGATACTTGAGGTGACATTGGAGTATCTAGGTGACATTAGGGTTTTGGTTGATGTGTGTCTTAAGGTGTTATTTTACTACAAACTCTAGGGCTGCTTGTGACACCTATAGGAATAGCCCAATGGATTGGCCGGAAAGAATAACTTTGAGGTGGTTTCGTACCCTACAATAATCTCTTCGTTTGTTCTCCGCTATTAGTGACTTTGGAGTGACTCTTTTTTGCATGTTGAGGGATAGTTATATGATCCAATTATGTTATTATTGTTCAGAGAACATGCACTAGTGATCAGTATGAACCCTAGGCCTTGTTTCCTAGCATTGCAATACCGTTTACGCTCATTTTTACCACTTGTTACCTTGCTGTTTTTATAATTTCAGATTACAAAAACCTATATCTACCATCCACATTGCACTTGTATCACCATCTCTTCGCCGAACTAGTGAACCTATACAATTTACCATTGTATTGGGTGTGTTAGGAACACAAGAGACTCTTTGTTATTTGGTTGCAGGGTTGCTTGAGAGAGACCATCTTCATCCTATGCCTCCCACGAATTGATAAACCTTAGGTCATCCACTTGAGGGAAATTTGTTACTGTCCTACAAACCTCTGCACTTGGAGGCCCAACAACGTCTACAAGAAGAAGGTTGCGTAGTAGAGATCACTTGGCCCGGACGTGGCTGAACAGTCTACCGGTTGACATCGTCAACCCGTGGCTCAACTTCGAGCAAGCTTTCGTGCACAATTTCACCGGGACCTACAAACGGCCTGGCCGTCCCAGCCGGCTCGCCATGTGCATGCATGGGCCGGACGAGACCGGCCGTGAGTACCTTGCACGTTGGACCGAGCTCCAAAACAGCTGCAAAGGGGTCCACGAACACTACTAGGAAAAACCTTACCAGCAACGTAAGTTTTTTGCATACCACTAGCGCGTGCACCCACGCTACTGCTATGACGCTACAACTAACTTTTAGCAGTAGCGCGTTTTTTACCCCGCGCTATAGCTAAAAAAGTTACTAGTGGCGTGTTCCACCCACGCTACTGCTATTACATACACGAGCTACCAGTAATGAAATAGTAGTAGCATGGGTAAGCTACCAACGCTACTAGTATACTATATACTAGTAGCGCCCAGTTTCGTCCCCACGCTACTAGTAACTTATTAGGACTTAAAAAAATAAAATGAACCAATTCCATTTTATCCTCCCCACGCTACTAGTAACTTATTAGGAATTAAAAAAATGAACCAATTCCATTTTATCACACAATTGTCGTATCTACCATCACACAATTTCTCATTGTAGCTAGCAGCAACTCATGTTTAATTCCTATCACATAGTGTTGTGTGCCTAGTCAATGTGTGAAGCCTGCCTGGCCTGATCACGTGGCTTGCAGCTGCGACGAAACACACCGGGCAGCCTCGCGAGCCACACCTGACCTACGGCGGCCGCCGCCTTGAGTGGCAACGTCGTCACGTCCCTCACACTGACCCTCAGCTCCAGCGGGCCTCGATCCATGTCGTCTTCGTGCCTCACCACCAGCGGACGAAGGAATCCATCGGCAGCCATGACACCATCCAGTCCACGAACCTCTCGACGACCGTCAGCGTCGCCACCACAAGCCTGTAGCATTACCAACAAAGATTCGGAAACTTCAGTTTCTTCAGAAGAATGACACAGAAAAACAATGCAGTGCATGTCGATGCCAATGTGCTACAATTTTTTTTCCGAGATTCTTATTTAAGCCATAATGCACAACTGAACTACACACTGAAGCAGCACGTAGCTACTTCCATGGTAAAGGATAACGCAAAAGATAAGAAGCAATTCTATTGTGTTGTAAGCCCTAAAAAGAAACAACACCTACGAAGCACATAAGGAGTTAGAGGCATAATTCTTTCGGTAATTTTCTATCTGACCATTTTTCTAAGTAGTCACTTCAATACCTTGATATCTTTCACGTTTTCAAAGATAACAAAGTCCATGAATCTACTATTGGTAGAGCATAGTGACTATACAAACTAAAGCCTGAACATATATACCTGCCAGGTCACAGACTTGACAAATGAATTCTGAAGTTAATGCCTCTTTCCTGAAGAAATCATTTGGTCTGCTCTTTGTTCGTACTACCTAGAAGAATTCATAATACATTAAATCATTCATCTTGTAGTATTTTCCAGTCGAAGGAGAAATTATGAATACAACCTTTGATAGCAAGAGAACTAGCTAAAGTAGAAACCAAAGGACGACATACCTTCCCTCAAACAGGTTATGTTAGATGATCCGCTTGTGTGGTTCTTGTTGAGAGCAGTGAGTAGTTGTCTTCTTGTTGTTGAAACCAGAAAAAGTATTGAACCTGCTGCAAGGTTGCATGAAATGATTTAAAACATTCAAATGAAGCCTCACTTCACTTGCAGTTCATAGAAATATGAATCTAAGCTGGCCAGGAAAAGCACATAGATCCTTGTTCCAATTATTCAACATAAGCTGCTGGCAGCGGACGCCTCTTATATACAGTCAAACAAATGCAGGCATAAGAAGAACACCAAGCTGACAGCGGTGACCAAACTAGTCATCAGCCGGCAAGGGCATCATCATGACCCCATCTACTACTTCAGCGAATGGAAACTTACCCAAATGGACCCCAAGAACGAAAAGGTGAATTTATAATAATGTTGATGTATAATCAAGAAAAATTAATATGGTCACTTATGTAGTCACGTTACACAAACTGGACGCCAGCAGAACTGTGCAAAACCTGAACGACAGGAAGACTAAAGATTGAATTTAATAGCACACATATAACCAAGTAGATGCTTCTATCAACTCATCAATGTGATGATATGAGGGCCTTAGAAAGGAATTAATTCTATACATATTACCACATTTGCTAATAAATAGATATAAAGTTATATTTGAAGAGATTTGGTCTTTCCTTTGGAGAATTTAAGAAAATCCCTTGTAATTCTTATAAGGAAGTCCATAGCAATCAAACGGGGAGGTGCTGACTTGCAATTTAAAGAAATATACACCATGGCTGCTTCAGATGTTCAGTTATATATGGCAAAGCATGATGTGTGTTCAAATGAAATGGTTACTGAAAAATGATCTTACCTTGTTCCAGCAGAACATGTAGTGATCCATAAACATAGTAAATGTTCTCTGAAATCACTGGATCAGGCCTCGTGGTTCCACAGGATGGTGATGTGAACGCACGATTTTTTTTGAGAATTAAGTAGCAAGCCTGCAATGCACAAAATAAATCAAATGGTTAGCAAACCTGCTGTTCGTTGTGAAGCTAGTTTTGTCTTTTTTTTTGCACTAAAATCTTGTGATCAGTCATCACTCAAGGAAGCTTTTTATTATTTTACTCTCCAGTATGTGAATGCAGTGAACTTGCTCCTCCCAACGAAAACAAATAGAGCTACCTGATTTTTTTACTGCAGTAATTTTTCAAACTGTTCTAAAATCTTTGCATCTCGCACATCAAGGAACTCCAACTAAATATAGTGTACGAACTACTCATAAACCATATTGCTATAGTTGTCTGATTTACTCACTGCTATCAATAATGCTTTACTAAGAACTTTCAGTGAGACAGTTACCTGAAGGTATCAATTCTTCAGAGTTTCAGAGACTGGGACCTGACATCAAGCGCCTCCCTGTACAGCGCCGGCTATTAATCCCCACCATAGTGCTACTGTGTTTAGCAGCCTGCACAATATTCAGTAAGCGATGGCGTCATCGTTAGGTGTTGCCGCAGAGACAATTGGTACGCCTGCAGCGCTTCCTGCTTGGGCATGATGCACCCCTCCGACAGGAAGTGCTTACCCAAGCTATGAGCCGTGGAGTTGGAGGTCGTTGGCCCAGCACCGCATCGGAGAAGACGACGGCGAGCTCGACCATCTGCGGTGCATGGTGGTCGTCCTCGTCCATGGAGGACGGTGGCTCCTGCACCGAATCGAAGAGATAAGTGAGGGGGTGGGGAGAGAAGGAATAACGGCAAAGGAGAGGGCATGAATCGAGGGAAGAGGAGAGCTCACCGCGCTGGAGTTGGAGGTATCCGAAACCCTAGCCATAGGGAGGGGTCGCACGCGAGCGCTTGCGACTGCGAGGAGTGTATATGGCCGGAGGGAAGGAAGCACCATTGCGAGGAGAGCTCGTGGGTGTGCTGCACTCCGACAAGTGCCACCAGAAGTAGCCGGAATCGCCCGGTGTTGGTGGCGGTGGCGAGGGTTCACGGGAGGCAGAGGAGAAAATGAGAACGATGGAGGCTGTTTGCTGGGCTGGGTTGGTTGAGTCGCTGGGCTGAGTCTTTTTTTTTGAAACTATCGCTGGGCTGGGTTAGTTGTAGCGCATGTCATGAGCCGCGCTACGAGTTTTAGTGCTAGAGTGTCCTCGCAAACCCTCGCTGCTATTATAATCTGTCAGCTGGGCACTATCGAGGATATTTACCAGTAGCGAGTTTTTTAGCCACGTGCTACAAGTAATATTTACTAGTAGCATGGATCGATACAGCGTGCTACTAGTAAGTAGCAGTAGCGCGGGTCAATATAAAGTGCTACTAGTAAGCGACTGCCTATAAGCTTTTTCCTAGTAGTGGAAGTTCAGGTTATCCAGTACTTTGTGAGCGGCTATCGAGATGGCACCCTCCTCAAACACAAGCTCCTGCGCTATGAGCCGACCACCATGGCAGCGCTCATGGTCACGGAGGACAATTATGCTATGGCCGACTCTACCATGAAGATCCAAGTAGTGCTAGACGATGCCAGCAAGGCGCTGCCGGCGCCGGCTGCCGAAGGCGGCCGCTAGTAGAACAACCAGTAGAACAACAAACTGAAGGCCGAGCAGGCAGCCACTACTAGGGAAAAGGCTAGCAGTAACGCCGGTTTTAGGTATTGCAGTAGCGCGGGGTGGCGCGCTACTGATACGGTGCTACAGCTAAAGTGTAGCAGTAGCGTGTGTTCGCCCGCGCTACTGCTACATCTGCTTATCAGTAACGCTTTTGGTAGACATTGCTACTGGTAATTACTAGCAGCGCGCCTCTCTACCCGCGCTACTACTATTATTACGTATTTCTTTTTTGGTTTATGTCGTAGTCATATGCCATTATACAAGTTTTCATACGGTAGCAATTTAGAGACTATTTTTACATCAGAATGAGTTATTACATCATTGGGTGAAGAACCGTGGATTAGTTTCAAGTGCATGGATGCAAAGCGATCATTGGATCCATGCACTTGAAACTAATCCACGATTCTTTCACCCAATGACATAATAACTCATCATCATCATATCATTAATAACTTATCATCATAATACATCATTATCATATAACAACTCCTCATGATCATCATTTTCATCAATGAGACATCATATAGCAAGTTGGTCACTAGTCATAATCACAATTCCTCCTCAACATCATCATCAACTCTAACACATTGTACCACATAATAACACATTGTACCTAGGACCTACTCCTCTCTAATAGGACCTACTGCACTATCTTAGGTAAAATAGCATAAACAAGATAGGCCCTGACTCTCCATTATGGAGAATGGAGATTAACCTATCTCCAATTCTTTCGCGTCGCACAATGTTGCTTTCAAGTACCTCCCTAGGACTGACCATACATTTTTTCAATCTTTGATTGTCATGTCTACATCGGTTTTAGAAATCCGGTATGAACAACAGTGATGCGTAGGATGACCTGGCCGTAAGCTCATAACATCAAGGTGGCCTTTCGGAAACATCAGATGAGGCACACAATCCTTTGGGATTTTCTATTGAAAAACATAGTAATAACTTTGTAGTTAGCTATATAGTTTTGTTTTAGAAGAATTTATGCAAAAGATGCACGAATGTCGTAAAAGTAAAAAATATTACCATGCCATCTCCATGGATGTTACCATAGTTCAACACATGCACTAGTGGCACGTATTGACCATAATATGCAGGAGTGTGATAATAGATATTGTAATTCTCAAGATCATTAATAAATTAGATCAAATGATTTTTCTCCTAATAAGTTAATTCTGCACCATCGGTATAGTAGGTCATGTCTACCATCTTCCGCACATTCTTTGAAGATTAAAAATAAGCTATCAATGGAGATAAGATGTCAACTATTTTGAAATAACAATATAAATTACTTAATAACTATGTTTGAGAAACTCACATAGCGGTAGAATTGGAAGTGTATCAATAAGGACCCAAATGTCCATATTGTCTTCCTCGATGAGACGATCACCAAGATCCATGGTGACAAGCATACCCTCATGGAAATCATATGCCTTCCAAAGTGCTTCCCAATTCGGGCAACCAAAATGGGATACGCTCTCAGAATTGTATAGATTTACAGCAAAATCAAAACCATGATGGGTCCTTAGGTGAACTATCTTTGTTTCCATACTTTCATGATCTTCAAATCCATCCTCTCCAAGACATAGTGTCTTGCATGGCATGGGATAAGATAGTCGAATTGTAAAAGCCGAAAATTACACATTGAAGAAGAAGAAGTCGAGCTTAATTATGAAAAAACCACTTTACATTATTGCGTACCGTTTCAACATCGAAGGTCGCCTGGAGCTTAATGCTGAAGCGCGGACCTTCTACCAAGTGAGGCCTACCGCAGGAACCCCGGTCGTCGCCGCACCAAGAGCACTCCGCGAGACTTTCATCGTCTGACGACATTTATTATGTTCATAATTCAAAGATTACACTTCTAAAATTCAATTTATGTACTACAAAAACTAAATCAGATCATTATTATTCAGCACGGGTTGACTATTGGTCCGTCGAATCTTTTTTTTAAAAACTCTCAGCTCACATGGTGTATATATTTGAACGTTGGTGATCGTCGCTCCTCCCTTCGTCCCCGAGTGCGCTAAACCAAAATGTCTAGCACACAAGAACGAAGGAGAAGCGACCGCCACGACGATAGTCAGCATTCTTCTTCTCTCACTAATTTTTCGACCTTCGGTGATGGTCGTTACTCCTCCTTCCCCTAGTGCATAACAAAGGTCTAGCACAAGGATAAGAAGGAGAAACGACCCCCACCACAACAGTCGGGATTCTTCCTCTATCATGTATGGAGCCTCGACAGACTTAAAGTCAACCCGAAATGTCATTTAATTATCTTTTTAGAAAATCTAGGCCACTCGATATTTCCTACATATTCGAGCACAAGTCATGACAAAATTCACTGAAATATCTAGCATGACCTTTGCTAAAAAAGGACATATCGAGCGCCTGAAATTTGCTGGGACAGAAATTAATCAACACTCTGGCAAAACATAGGCCACTTGAAGGTGTTACCTGCAAACATGGGCACTTGGGCCAGCACATATCCTATTTGCATTCAAACTTGATGGTCATTGCATTCAAACTTGATGGTCATTGCATTTCAGTGGTTGAAAATATGAACAAAAACATTTCAAAATATCTTATAGGACTCATATTGATATGGAGATTTGGCTGGTCTCACCTCGAGGTTGGAGGGGTTGGTGACGGGGACAACGGCGGCGGCGACATGGAGATTTGGCTGCAAAAATAAAATATAAATAAAAACATTATTATCCTCATCTTAGGACTTAGGGAAACCCTATAAGCTATCAACTAATCAAATGTATACGCCTTGCATAGTGCTCTCCAATTTGAGCATTCAAAATAGGAGCAGTTCTCCAATTTGAGCATTCAATTAGCAAAACTAAATCATAAAATAAATTAGTATTCAAATTAGCATGCATGCAATAAGCAAAATTAAATCATCTCTTGTGTTCGTACATCGTCGAATATTATCACTAATACATCTTGAATAGTATCATACATATAACATCACTAATACAACTACAACCCTAGCGAACGACGGGTATCGGCGCTGGCAGTGGACACCCAAAGAGAAGGAACCATCACAGGATCATAGATCCAGTGAGATCCCTGAAGAACCTGCCAAGTATTGTAGAACCTGCCCTCCAACGCACCCATGTAGCAACGGACGTGCTCGTCCTCCTCGCTGACACGGTGACTTATCACCTTCATGGGGGACGCAAGCCTCCGCATCATCAATGGCCCACATGACCACCATCAAAGAAGGTTCGGGTCAACGACAGGCTGGCTCCTCACCAAACTGCACCCCTCGGAAGGAAGCACCTCCCAGTACCAGCCCAGCGGAGCCCAGTCCCGGAAATAGAACCTCTGATCAAGCTTGCCTCCTCCGCCGAGTCGATGAAGAGGATGCGGGATAGGCATCATCGACGTCGATGTGGGAATAAATTCTTTAAGTAAAAAATAACAACAAATGTGACATGTTCAAAATATGACATGTCCACTTCAAAACGAATCAACCTAGAATTTTGTTTAATACACCTAAAAATAAACTAGTTCTATTAATTTTCTTACTAAAAATAAACTAGTTCTATTAATTCAACTAGTTCAACTAAGCATTTACTATAAATAAAAATAAACTAGTTCTTACTAAAAATAAACTAGTTCAACTAGTTCTATTAATTTTCTTCTAATTCTATTAAACACTTACTAAAACAGTAAAAAAAACTACATTATACAAGAACAAT